>NC_060197.1:4164185-4426685 GCF_021184085.1 Oncorhynchus gorbuscha
GATGCAGAGCCTCGGTCCGATGCCATCAAAATGTCATTTACCACCTTCACAAGTGCCGTCTCAGTGCTATGATGGGGTCTAAAACCAGACTGAAGCATTTCGTATACATTGTTTGTCTTCAGGAAGGCAGTGAGTTGCTGCGCAACAGCCTTCTCTAAAATCTTTGAGAGGAATGGAAGATTTGATATAGGCCGATAGTTTTTTATATTTTCTGGGTCAAGGTTTGGCTTTTTCAAGAGAGGCTTTATTACTGCCACTTTTAGTGAGTTTGGTACACATCCAGTGGATAGAGAGCCGTTTATTATGTTCAACATAGGAGGGCCAAGCACAGGAAGCAGCTCTTTCAGTAGTTTAGTTGGAATAGGGTCCAGTATACAGCTTGAAGGTTTAGAGGCCATGATTATTTTCATCATTGTGTCAAGAGATATAGTACTAAAACACTTGAGCGTCTCTCTTGATCCTAGGTCCTGGCAGAGTTGTGCAGACTCAGGACAACTGAGGTTTGGAGGAATACGCAGGTTTAAAGAGGAGTCCGTAATTTGCTTTCTAATAATCATAATCTTTTCCTCAAAGAAGTTCATGAATTTATCACTGCTAAAGTGCAAGTCATCCTCTCTTGGGGAATGCTGCTTTTTAGTTAGCTTTGCCACAGTATCAAAAAGGAATTTCGGATTGTTCTTATTTTCCTCAATTAAGTTAGAAAAATAGGACGATCGAGCAGCAGTAAGGGCTCTTCGGTACTGCACGGTACCATCCTTCCAAGCTAGTCGGAAGACTTCCAGTTTGGTGTGGCGCCATTTCCGTTCCAATTTTCTGGAAGCTTGCTTCAGAGCTCGGGTATTTTCTGTGTACCATGGAGCTAGTTTCTTATGAGACATTTTTTTAGTTTTTAGGGGTGCAACTGCATCTAGGGTATTGCGCAAGGTTAAATTGAGATCCTCAGTTAGGTGGTTAACGGATTTTTGTCCTCTGGCGTCCTTGGGTAGGCAGAGGGAGTCTGGAAGGGCATCAAGGAATCTTTGTGTTGTCTGTGAATTTATAGCACGACTTTTGATGTTCCTTGGTTGGGGTCTGAGCAGATTATTTGTTGCAATTGCAAACGTAATAAAATGGTGGTCTGATAGTCCAGGATTATGAGGAAAACATTAAGATCCACAACATTTATTCCATGGGACAAAACTAGGTCCAGCGTATGACTGTGAGAGTGAGTGGGTCCAGAGACATGTTGGACAAAACCCACTGAGTCGATGATGGCTCCAAAAGCCTTTTGGAGTGGGTCTGTGGACTTTTCCATGTGAATATTAAAGTCACCAAAGATTAGAATATTATCTGCAATGACTACAAGGTCTGATAGGAATTCAGGGAACTCAGTGAGAAACGCTGTATATGGCCCAGGAGGCCTGTAAACAGTAGCTATAAAAAGTGATTGAGTAGGCTGCATAGATTTCATGACTAGAAGCTCAAAAGACGAAAACGTCATTTTCTTTTTTGTAAATTGAAATTTGCTATCGTAAATGTTAGCAACACCTCCGCCTTTGCGGGATGCACGGGGGATATGGTCACTAGTGTAGCCAGGAGGTGAGGCCTCATTTAACACAGTAAATTCATCAGGCTTAAGCCATGTTTCAGTCAGGCCAATCACATCAAGATTATGATCAGTGATTAGTTCATTGACTATAATTGCCTTTGAAGTAAGGGATCTAACATTAAGTAGCCCTATTTTGAGATGTGAGGTATCATGATCTCTTTCAGTAATGACAGGAATGGAGGTGGTCTTTATCCTAGTGAGATTGCTAAGGCAAACACCGCCATGTTTAGTTTTGCCCAACCCAGGTCGAGGCACAGACACGGTCTCAATGGTGATAGCTAAGCTGACTACACTAACTATGCTAGTGGCAGACTCCACTATGCTGGCAGGCTGGCTAATAGCCTGCTGCCTGGCCTGCACCCTATTTCATTGTGGAGCTAGAGGAGTTAGAGCCCTGTCTATGTTGGCAGATAAGATGAGAGCACCCCTCCAGCTAGGATGGAGTCCGTCACTCCTCAGCAGGTCAGGCTTGGTCCTGTTTGTGGGCGAGTCCCAGAAAGAGGGCCAATTATCTACAAATTCTATCTTTTGGGAGGGGCAGAAAACAGTTTTCAACCAGCGATTGAGTTGTGAGACTCTGCTGTAGAGCTCATCACTCCCCCTAACTGGGAGGGGGCCAGAGACAATTACTCGATGCCGACACATCTTTCTAGCTGATATGCACGCAGAAGCTATGTTGCGCTTGGTGATCTCTGACTGTTTCATCCTAACATCGTTGGTGCCGACGTGGATAACAATATCTCTATACTCTCTACACTCGCCAGTTTTAGCTTTAGCCAGCACCATCTTCAGATTAGCCTTAACGTCGGTAGCCCTGCCCCGGGTAAACAGTGTATGATCGCTGGATGATTCGCTTTAAGTCTAATACTGCGGGTAATGGAGTCGCCAATGACTAGAGTTTTCAATTTGTCAGAGCTAATGGTGGGAAGCTTCGGCGTCTCAGACCCCGTAACGGGAGGAGTAGAGACCAGAGAAGACTCGGCCTCTGACACCGACCCGCTGCTTAATGGGGAGAACCGGTTGAAAGTTTCTGTCTGCTGAATGAGCGACACCGGTTGAGCGTTCCTACAGCATTTCCTACCAGAAACCGTGAGAAAGTTGTCCGGCTGCGGGGACTGTGCCAGGGGATTTATACTACTATCTGTACTTACTGGTGGCACAGACGCTGTTTCATCCTTTCCTACACTGAAATTACCCTTGCCTAACGATTGCGTCTGAAGCTGGGCTTGCAGTACAGCTATCCTCGCCGTAAGGCGAGCACAGCGGCTGCAATTAGAAGGCATCATGTTAATGTTACTACTTAGCTTCGGCTGTTGGAGGTCCTGACGAATCGTGTCCAGATAAAGCGTCCGGAGTGAAAAAGTCGAGGAAAAAATAAATATATGAACGGTAATTAAAAAGTGAAACCCGTAAAGTTGTCAGGTAGCAAAATAGGTTGGCAACAAAACGCACAGCAATTTGAAAACAAGCCTGCAAGTTACCAGGGGAACTATATGACCAGGGGAACTATAAGACCAGGGAAACTATACGATCAGGGGAACTGACCAGGGAAACTATAAGACCAGGGAAACTATAAAACCAGGGAAACTATAAGACCAGGGAAACTATATGAGCAGGGAAACTATAAGACCAGGGGAACTATATGACCAGGGGAACTATAAGACCAGGGAAACTATAAGACCAGAGAAACTATACGACCAGGAGAACTATAAGACCAGGGGAACTATAAGACCAGGGAAACTATACAACCAGGGGAACTATAAGACCGGGGAAACTATACGACCAGGGGTACTATAAGACCAGGGGAACTATAAGACCAGGGAAACTATAAGACGAGGGAAACTATACAATCAGGGGAACTATACGACCAGGGGAACTATAAGACCAGGGAAACTATATGACCAGAGAAGCTATACGACCAGAGAAGCTATACCACCAGGGGAGCTATAAGACCAGGGGAACTATAAGACCAGGGAAACTATAAGACCAGAGAAACTATACGACCAGGGGAACTATAAGACCAGGGGTACTATAAGACCAGGGAAACTATACAACCAGGGGAACTATAAGACCAGGGAAACTATAAGACCAGGGGAACTATAAGACCAGGGAAACTATAAGACCAGGGGAACTATAAGACAAGCGGAACTATAAGACCAGGGGAACTATACGATCAGGGGAACTGACCAGGGAAACTACACGACCAGGGAAACTATAAGACCAGGGGAACTATAAGACCAGAGAAACTATACGACCAGGGAACTATAAGACCAGGGAAACTATAAGACCAGGGAAACTATAAGATCAGGGAACTATAAGAATAGGGAAACTATATGATCAGGGGAACTGACCAGAGAAACTATAAGACCAGGGAAACTATAAAACCAGGGAAACTATAATACCAGGGAAACTATATGACCAGGGGAACTATATGACCAGGGGAACTATAAGACCAGGGAAACTATACGATCAGGGGAACTGACCAGGGAAACTATAAGACCAGGGAAACTATAAAACCAGGGAAACTATAAGACCAGGGAAACTATATGAGCAGGGAAACTATAAGACCAGGGGAACTATATGACCAGGGAAACTATAAGACCAGAGAAACTATACGACCAGGAGAACTATAAGACCAGGGGAACTATAAGACCAGGGAAACTATACAACCAGGGGAACTATAAGACCGGGGAAACTATACGACCAGGGGTACTATAAGACCAGGGGAACTATAAGACCAGGGAAACTATAAGACGAGGGAAACTATACAATCAGGGGAACTATACGACCAGGGAACTATAAGACCAGGGAAACTATATGACCAGAGAAGCTATACGACCAGAGAAGCTATACCACCAGGGGAGCTATAAGACCAGGGGAACTATAAGACCAGGGAAACTATAAGACCAGAGAAACTATACGACCAGGGGAACTATAAGACCAGGGGTACTATAAGACCAGGGAAACTATACAACCAGGGGAACTATAAGACCAGGGAAACTATAAGACCAGGGGAACTATAAGAACAGGGAAACTATAAGACCAGGGGAACTATAAGACAAGGGAAACTATAAGACCAGGGGAACTATACGATCAGGGGAACTGACCAGGGAAACTACACGACCAGGGAAACTATAAGACCAGGGGAAACTATAAGACCAGAGAAACTATACGACCAGGGGAACTATAAGACCAGGGAAACTATAAGACCAGGGAAACTATAAGATCAGGGAACTATAAGAATAGGGAAACTATACGATAAGGGGAACTGACCAGGGAAACTATAATACCAGGGAAACTATAAGACCAGGGGAACTATATGACCAGGGGAACTATAAGACCAGGGAAACTATAAGACCAGGGGAACTATAAGACCAGGGAAACTATAAGACCAGGGGAACTATAAGACAAGGGAAACTATAAGACCAGGCGAACTATACGATCAGGGGAACTGACCAGGAAAACTATACGACCAGGGAAACTATAAGACCAGGGGAACTATAAGACCAGAGAAACTATACGACCAGGGGAACTATAAGACCAGGGAAACTATAAGACCAGGGAAACTATAAGATCAGGGAACTATAAGAATAGGGAAACTATACAATAAGGGGAACTGACCAGGGAAACTATACGATCAGGGGAACTGACCAGGGAAAGTATAAGACCAGGGAAACTATAAAACCAGGGAAACTATAAGACCAGGGAAACTATAAGACCAGGGGAACTATATGACCAGGGGAACTATATGACCAGGGGAACTTTTAGACCAGGGGAACTATTAGACCAGGGAAACTATAAAACCAGGAAACTATAAGACCAGGGAAACTATAAGACCAGGGAAACTATAAGACCAGGGGAACTATATGACCAGGGGAACAATAAGACCAGGGGAACTGTAAGACCAGGGGAACTATAAAACCAGAGAAGCAATACGACCAGGGGAACTATAAGACCAGGGAAACTATAAGACCAGGGAAACTAGTGATGGTATACTTTCTACGCTTGGCAACTGTTATTATTAAATAAATATTTTGTTTTACACCTTCAGGTGTTCGTCACATACCCTTCACCTTTGGACCTGGAGTTACTCACCGTAATAGGACCAAGTGTCCCACGACATTGAACCGTGTCATGCCTTAGTCCCACGAGACTAAATGGTATAGTCACCGTGTCATGCCTTAGTCCCACGAGACTAAATGGTATAGTCACTTAGCCTAACATCCTAAGACATTGCTATATACACCCCATGCATGGACCCACATGGTAACAAAGAGAGGAAGCCCTCTGTTTTATTTTGGTCACTCTAGCAAGTGGAAATCCACTCCCTGTTTTTATTTAAGCAAAGCCCTTTACAATCAGTCTACTTGTCCTCTGGATACCCTAGCCAATCCTAGGGTATCCAACCCGATCCTGCCCCTCCCCAAATCCCCAGTCCCTGTTGTTATTATCTTCTTCCAGAATGACGTCAAAGTTCACGTTTCACTGCACATCCCCTCCGTTCTGGTAATTCCCCGGGCTCCACTTTTGGGTGAAGGTGAAGGTGCTGACGATGGAAGTAAGCCTGCTGATGCTGCAATCCCTGGCTGACCGCGAGCAGAGATGCTCGGCCCTCTCCTTCCTGTTTTTCAGATTTTCACGATGAATTCCCGCCTTTATGGCCTCCTGCTCCCTCCGACCCCGAATTAGCTGTAGCTCAGCAGGAGTGAGAGTTACATCCAACCCCCGAGTCACGACACATGCTCACCTCTCACCATTACCAATAACAGGGGAGGTTAGTATGTCTTGGGGGTATGATCTTTGACAGTGTGTAACTTTCTCACTCATCAGTATTCACAATTAATTTCTCCATTGTTTTCAGCAATACAATGTAGCTCATTATTTGAATTCTTTATTTTATACAGTCTTTATTGCTCAGCTTTATCAAAACGTGTCAATCATTTCTGAACTCACTCTATATCCCCCAGTGATTGGTGCCGAGACACAAAACGTGACAGGGAGATAATGGTGCCATTACATGGTGCCTGTGAGGTGAATAATGGTATCTCCCCTGCAGTCGTTGACTTACAGGTGTAGGCTTCCAGCTGTACAGCGGCCCCGCTGTGCGTGTGTACAGTTCAAACCGCCTGAGGCGAGGCCTGCAGGCTCAAGCATGGCCATCAATCATTGAGGTTGCCTCTCATCAGTCATCAGTCATCACTGAGATCCAGTGCACCTGGGTGATCTACACCATAGACTGCATTCATACACAAAAGCACACATCTCAGGCTCCTAAAGATTTAGTTTATTTTTGATTGCCCTGTCATGTACACTGTTTTCTCCTTGGCTAAAACCTATTTTTTAACGTTAGATTATCTTATGAATATATCTATATTTGTATTGCCTTCCTGTGATTTGTGTTGTAGTCCCATCTCCCATGTCATTGATTTCCACTGTCCCCATTTCCCCATGTTCAGTAAGTTTAAAAAATAAACGCCAAGGAGAGTAAGTTGCTGCTGTGGGGTGGATATGTGAGTATTGTTCCACATTTGGACTTAGCTGGTCCTGGAGCTGGATCACTAGAGCTGAAAATTGCCTGTGCTCTTTGGGAGGCAGTGTCATGACTTACACGAGGTCGGCTTCTCTCCTTGTTCGGGCAGTGTTCTGCGGTCGGCTCCTCTCCTTGTTCGGGCAGTGTTCTGCGGTCGGCTCCTCTCCTTGTTCGGGCAGTGTTCGGCGTTCGGCTCCTCTCCTTGTTCGGGCAGTGTTCTGCGGTCGGCTCTTCTCCTTGTTCGGGCAGTGTTCTGCGGTCGGCTCCTCTCCTTGTTCGGGCAGTGTTCTGCGGTCGGCTCCTCTCCTTGTTCGGGCAGCGTTCGGCGTTCGGTTCCTCTCCTTGTTCGGGCAGCGTTCGGCGGTCGGCTCCTCTCCATGTTCGGGCAGTGTTCGGCGGTCGGCTCCTCTCCTTGTTCGGGCAGCGTTCGGCCTTCGGCTCCTCTCCTTGTTCGGGCAGCGTTCAGCGGTCGGCTCCTCTCCTTGTTGGGGCAGTGTTCGGCGGTCGACGTCACCGGCCCTCTAGCCATCGCCGCTCCATTTTTCATTGTTCCATTTGTTTTGTCTTGTTCCCCGCACACCTGGTTATCATTCCCTAATTACATTGTGTTATATATATATATATTATATATTATATAATATATATATATATATATATATATATATATATATATATATATATATATATATATATATATATATATATATATATATATATATATATATATATATTCCTCTGTTCCCCCCCATGTCCTTGTGTGGAGTTATTTGTTTTGTTACATGTTCAGTGTGTTGCGCCAGGCTGGTTATTTCCTCCCTGGGTATTCTTGTGTAACCCATAGGAGGTTGGATTATTACGTTTGTTTTTGTGACTGTATTTAGCGCAGTTCTCTTTTGCATGTTGGCTGGAGGTTTGACGCTGTTGTGTCCGCTCACTGTGCTTCTGCCCAATAAAGAGTGTGCCTGCTCACAACTCTCTGCTCTCCTGCACCTGTCTTCAAACACCAGTAGCGCATACGCTGACAGGCAGGGAGGGCCAACTTCTCCCTTTTTCTGCATTTATGTGGGTATCCATTTTCTATGTACTGTCTAACCCCAGACAAGTCAGATCACCAGTATGCAAAACATAAAGACATTTTTTCCCGAAATCTAATAAATCAAACTGATAGTTTTGACCAAAATGTTTTTTTTAGGTTTACTTTCCAGGTCATATTTGTTAGATTCACAAGCGATATTCTGACTTCACGTATGTCCTGGGAGACACACAAGCATAATTTCATCTTGATTCTGTATAAAACATGCAAGGGAATGTGATTACAGGGGAACGGGTTATTTAGCTGCACTTAAAGTGATGCATTATGCTGACACCCCAGGGTACAGATTCTCATTCCCATCTCTGAGCACTGATTCAAGGTAAAGCCCAGGGCAGTTACCCCCTGTTTCAGATGATTAGATGCGTTTTTATTGCCTGCTCTCCATGGGAATACACAGGGTTAAGGCCTTTGTTTACTGAGCTGTTTGTGGCGAGGCATGCCTGGAATACACAAGCCTTCCTCGCTGCATCACAGCAGAACATTGTTTTCGGGATAGTAAAACGCTTTCACGTGTACACTTGAACGACTAAAATCAGACATAAAGTATGTAGAAAAACAGATAATGAGAACTAACAATCTCCTAAATTAAAGTCGGGGAGAACCCCATTAATTTTGTTATAATGTTTGAGTCACTCAGATAGTATAAGAACATGACAGAAGCCGTGACAAATTGTATAGAATTGCTGGAAATAAGCTTGAAAAGAAATCTCTGCAGCCAAGAGGACGGCCTCAAAAATGTTGGGTCAGAGACATCACCATGGGTCACACCCACTACCACGCCCCCCCACGATCAATAACGTTCAACACTCCTCTCAGTGGTATTACATGGGTCTGTTCCAGGAAGAACATATCAGGTTAGTTACGAATGCTGCTGAGCTTAAGGGCAGGCTGATTCCAGCGCAGTTAGTAGTGGGGAAATAAATGCTTATATTGAATGTCTGCAGTTCTATCTAAAGAGGTTGTCTTAGGATCAAAGTTGTCTTTTAGTGGAATGTCAGAATCAGACTGTCACGTCTGTCGGACAAAGGAGAAAAGGTGCAGCGTGGTATGCGTACATTCTAATTTATTAAAAGAATGAACACTGAACAAACGAACAAAACGTGACACTAATATGAATAGTGCAGACTGGCAACTAAACATAGACCAAGAACCCACAAACACAAAAGGGAAAATGGCCACCTAAATATAATCCCCAATCAGAGACAACGATAAACAGCTGCCTCTGATTGGGAACCATATCAGGCCACCATAGACATATAAATACCTAGACCTTCAAAACCCCTAGACATACAAAAACCCCAGACATACAGAAACCCTAGACAATACAAAACTAGCATACCCACCCTCGTCACACCCTGACCCAACCAAAATATAAAGAAAACAGAGATATTAAAGGTCAGAGTGTGACACAGACTACATGTTGCTCAAGTCACCAATGTGTACACACACACACATCTGAAAATGTTATTATGTGAAAATCAGTCAGAGCGGCATTTAGACTGTACTAGGCGTTGTGTCCATGCCCTATTGTCTGTACAAACCCATTTGAATGAAAGTGTTTTGAAATTGTTTACAGATGAAATGTTTATCTTTCATCTCAGCTGAGCTCCTGTGGATTTTCAACTGCCACTGTGAGGTTGACAACCCGGTTAGGTAAATATTGGCTCGTTTCATCACAAGTGTGTGTTAAGTGCATGCAAAATGGGAAATGGTATTGAATACACCCACACATCAATGAACTGCCAGTATGTTATATTTGTGATTCCTATAGGCTATTGGAGCATTGTGGTGTTAGTCATTGGAAGTTTAATGGTTATGATCTTGTCGAGTTGGTGGATGCCATCTTAGAAAATGGCACCAAAAAATGTAAAAAAGACAATTTCCACGATCTACTCTCATAAGGCTATATGGTGATGAATGCGTTCATGAAGACTGTAATCTTCAGTCGCTGGATTATGCATACTGTATGTAGTTAATTCAATATGGTAGGCGTTCATTTCCTTGGAGCATCAAACCCAGTGGGATCATAATGTGAGCAACAAGACCTTTCCCTTGACAGCAGCCTGGAGAAACCTATACATTTGAACCCAGAGCGTGATCCACTTCTCATGGGATGTACCTCCCATGGAAAGATGTCTCTCTGATATTGCAAACAGCTTGGGAGGCAGACAGGCAGTCATCAGATCAAATCAAAGGTGATTTTTTACATGCGCCGAATACAACATGTGTAGACCTTACCGTGAAATGCATACTTACAAGCCCTTAACCAACAATGTAGTTCAAGGAATAGAGTTAAGAAAATATTTACTAAATAAACTAAAGTAAAAATAAAAATTACATAAAAACAGGGCTATATACAGGGGGTACCGGTACCGAGTCAATGTGAGGGGGTACAGGTTATTCGAGGTAATTTGTAATGTGACTATGCACAGATAATAAACAGCGAGTAGCAGCAGTGTAAAAACAAAGGGTCAATGTATATAGTCCGGGTGGCCATTTAATGAATTATTCAGCAGTCTTATGGCTGTGGGGTAGAAGGGGACTTTTTGGTCCTAGACTTGGCGCTCCGGTACCACTTGCCGTGCGGTAGCAGAGAGAACAGTCTATGACTTGGGTGACTGGAGTCTTTGACAATTTTTGATAACTTCCTCTGACACCCCCTAGTGTATAGGTCCTTCATGTCAGGAAGCTTGGCCCCTGTGATGTACTGGGCAATACGCATTACCCTCTCTAGTGTCTTTTTGAGGATCGGGGGACCCATGCCAAATCTTTTCAGTCTCCTGAGGGGGAAAGGTATTGTCGTGCCCTCTTTACAACTGTTGTGGTGTGCTGGACCATGATAGTTCATTGTTGATGTGGATACCAATGAACTTGAAACTCTCGACCAGCTCCATTTCAGCCCTGTCGATGTTAATGGGGGCCTGTCCGACCCTCCTTTTCATATAATCGACAAACTGCTCCTTTGTCTTGCTCACATTGAGGGAGAGGTTGTTGTCCTGGCACCACACTGCTAGGTCTCTGACCTCCTCCCTATAGGCTGTCTCATCGTTGTCGGTGATCAGGCCTACCACTGTTGTGTCGTCATCAAACTTAATGATGGTGTTGGAGTCGTGCTTGGCCACACAGTCATAGGTGAACAGGGAGTACAGGAGGGGACTAAGCACACAACCTTGAGGGGCCTCACTGTTGAGTATCAGCGTGGCAGATGTGTTGTTGCCTACCACCTGGGGGCAGCCTGTCAGGAAATCCAGGATCCAGTTGCAGAGGGAGGTGTTTAGTCCCAGGGTTCTTAGCTCAGTGATGAGCTTTGTGGGCTCTAAGGTGTTGAACGCTGAGCTGTAGTCAATGAACAGCATTCTCACATAGTTGTTCCTTTTGTCCAGGTGGGAAAGGGTAGTGTGGAGTGTGATTGAGATTGCGTCATCTGTGGATCTGTTGGGGTAGTATGTGAATTGGAATGGGTTTCCGGCATGGTGTTGATGTGAGCCATCACCAGCCTTTCAAAGCACTTCATGGCTACCGACGTGAGTGCTACAGGGCGGTATTCATTTAGGCAGGTTACCTTCGCTTTCTTGGGCACAGGGACTATGGTGGTCTGTTTGAAAAATGTAGGTATTACAGACTCGGTCAGGGAGAGGTTAGAAATGTCAGTGAAGATACTTGCCAGTTGGTCCGTGTATGCTTTGAATACATGTCCTGGTAATCCGTCTGGCCCTGCGGCTTTGTGAATGTTGACCTGTTTTAAGGTCTTGCTCACATTGGCCATGGTGAGCGTGATCACACAGTCACCCAGAACAGCTGGTGTTCTCATGCATGCTTCAGTGTTGCTTTCTGGTAGGCTCGTGTCACTGGGCAGCTCTTGGCTGTTTCCCTTTGTAGTCCGTAATATTTGTCAAGCCCTGCCACATCCGACGAGCGTCAGAGCTGGTATAGTAGGATTTAATCTTAGTTCTGTATTGATGCTTTGGCTTTTTGACGGTTCATCTGAGGGCATAGTGGATTAGTGTCCCTCTTCTTGAAAGCGGTAGCTGTAGTCTTTAGCTCGATGTGGATATTGCCTGTAATCCATGGCTTCTGGTTGGGAAATATACGTACAGTCACTGTGGGGATGGCATCTTCGATGCACTTATTGATGAAGCTGGTGACTGTGATGGTATACTCTTCAATGCCACTGGAGGAATTCTGGAACATGTTCCAGTCTGTGCTATCAAAACAGTCCTGTAGCGTAGCATCCTTGTGATCTGACATTACATTACATTACATTTAAGTTATTTAGCAGACGCTCTTATCCAGAGCGACTTACAAATTGGTGCATTCACCTTATGACACTTCCGTATTGAGCGAGTCACTGGTACTTCTTGCTTTAGTTTTTGCTTGCCAGCTCTATATTATCTGTGGCGTCGTTCAGCCACATCTCGGTGAAACATAAGATATTACAGTTTTTAATGTCCCATTGGTAGGACAGTCGTAGATCATCCAGTTTGTTTTCCAATGATTGCACATTGGCTGGAGGAAAAGGGGGTGCCTTGTAGGAATTTGCTGATGAGTAGGTAAACCACCACTTCCCTCCGTATTATTGGCCAACGTGGAATCACAAATACTTACAATGTACCCCGCCCTCCTCCCCCTTTTCCTCCATCTTTTCTTCAGCTGATGACTGAGATTTGGGCCTTGTCTTGACAAAGCAGTATATCCTTTGCTTCGGAATCTTAAAATACAAACATCTTCATCCAGTTTGAGGTGAGTAATCGCTGTTCTGATGTTCAGAAGCTCTTTTCGGTCATAAGAGATGGCAACATTATCAGCAACATTATGTACAAAATGAGTTACAAACAATACGAAAAAATAAGGATTAGGAGCCCGTAAAACAGCAGCCATCCCCTCTGACGCCATATACAGTTCACAGGCCCCGCTGAAGTGGCAGAGTAGACACAAAGCACGAGGGGTTAATGGAGAGCTGACAAGCAGTAAATGACATTCAGCGCAATGGAAAAACACTCTAGGCTGTGCAAACACTGCCTGCTGTCCTCTCCAGAGATCACTGACGGGCCATGTGGCACTGTACGTGTGTAGAAGATGGAAGTGTGTGTGTATGTGTGTGTGTGTGTGCGCGCATGTGTGTGTGTGTCTGTGTGTGTGTGTGTCTGTGAGTGTGTGTGCACGTGTGTGTGTGTTGTGCATGAAGAGCAGAGTAACCTTGATCCTCCCAGATAGTATGTGACACCTCCTCATCGACTTGGGTCGGTCCCCACTGTGAGGGTTAACCGAATCATAAAAACACCTCTGCTCTCCCTCCATTGCTTCCTTTGCTTTAGATCACGTCAAACTCAGTCCACAGAGGGCCGAGTGTCTGCGGGTTTTCACTCCTCCCTTGTACTTGATTTATGAATTAAGGTCACCTATTAGTAAGGAACTCCCCTCACCTGGTTGTCTAGGTCTTCATTGAAAGGAAAGAATCAAAACCAGCAGACACTAGGCTCTCCATGGGTTGAGGTTGACACCTCTGCTTTAGATTAACCCCCTCTACTCCTTAGAAGATGAAGAGCCCACAACCTGACCTTTACATGCCACTTCCTAGAAATTACATTCATCCTGATGTACCACAAATGATACTTTCCAAATACAAGGTCTGTCAGTTTAAAGTGTCCCCTATTCCTCTCCCCTGTCTGCACAGCTCTCTGAGAATGCACATATATGTGCTTACTCATATGCTGGCTAGTTTTCTACAGCAGTCTCCAACGCCATCTGTGAAAAATGACAGTGTCATGTACGACCTCTAGCGTCCTGTCAGACCACACCAACAATAGGGCTGTGCTGATTTACAGCATTAGAGGAGGAGCTCTTTACACAGGAACAACATAGCAAATGCCACAAAATAGACCTTGGACAATGTAATGCAAAGGTTTAACTCATAGGTCATTCCTGAAGATGAAGCATTAGCCAACTGTAGGACTAACTGTTGTGCTCTACGAAGTTTATCTAAAAAATGTAGTCCTTCCTTGCCCAGTTATGCAAATACCACAGTATGACAGTATGAATATGCAAAGTTGTTTTGTCAGATGAAGAGCAAGAAAAATATAACCTATCACTTAGCCTGCTTTCAATTGGTAACAGTTTCTGAGCCATGTGGGCAGGTCAAATATCGCACGGTGATTTGCCAAAATTGCTATAGAAAACAAAGATACACACAGCCCAAATTCTAATGACAAAAAAACAAAGTTCTCAAGCAGACGAGTCAATTTCCTCCTGTCAAATTGAGTGTCCCCGTGTGGCTGCCGCCACTTGACAAACACAATCCCGCTGCTTACCCAAATGCTACCAATATTGCCTTTCACTACACATTACTGCGTTCATAATTGACCTTTGACTGAAAAACACTGGACGTATGTTTCCTGTGTGAGATGAACGGTAATTAGCAGTCTTTGTGTATTGGTGAAGTTCGGTGCATTTTCAGTAATCTTGCGATCATATAAAATGTAAACTAGATACCATGTTTTTGGAGTTAGGACAACCATTGTTTATGCACTGAAAGAATGCTGCTGGGGGACTCTCCTGTTGTCCACAGCCATCCATACTATGCATGGCAATGAGCGGGCCTGCCGCACCGCCTCTCCACTCTCTAGGTGTTTGTGGCTCAGTAGTCGTATCACGTTGCAGAAATAACCCATTGGCCCTGCCCTGCGCTGAGGCCTCCTCTATAATGGCTTGGTTCCATTACGCCCTGTGCTACAGTGAAGGTCCAGAGCCAGCTGTCTCACAGGTACAGGAAGAGGAACAGGTGTCTGGATCTTTTACAGATGCTGGGAACAAACTTGGAGCAACATGGAATTAGGGAATTAATGGAAACAATTTGGTCAAGTAATTAGATTATGGAAATGAAGCACACCTGGTGTGAAGGAGTACATCCTCCAATCTGATGAACAAAGTCTTCAGTGATTATGAATAGAGCAATCTACAGTACACTACATATACAAATTTGTACATATAGAAATTTGGCTATTTCAGCCACACCCTTTTCTGACAGGTGTATAACATCGAGCACACAGCAATAATCTCCATAGACAAACATTGGCAGTAGAATGGCCTCACTGAAGAGCTTAGTGACTTTCAACGTGGCTCCGTCACCTTTCCAACAAGTCACTTCGTCAGATTTCTGCCCTGTTCCAGTGAAGGGAAATCGTAAAGCTACAGCATACATTCTAGATGATTCTGTGCTTCCAACTTTGTGGCAACAGTTTGGGGAAGGTCCTTTCTTGTTTTAACATGACAATGCCCCCGTGCACAAAGCGACGTCCATAAAGATTTCTTTTTTTGAGATTGGTGTGGAAGAACATAACTGGCCTGCAGAGCCCTGACCTTAACCCCATCGAACAACAGTGGGATGAATTGGAACGCTGACTGCGAGCCAGGCCTAATCGTCCAACATCAGCTCCGGGAAAGCCTTGGAAGGCTATCCCGTAGCAATGTGGAAAGCCTTCCCAGAAGAATGGAGGCTGTTATATCAGCAAGGGGGGGGGACCAGCTACATATTAATGGCCATGATTTTGGAATGAGATGTTCGACAAGCAGGTGTCCACATAGTAGTGTATGTAAGGACTTTGGAATGTGATGATTTGGTGAAATGGAAGTGTGAACAAAAACATTATTTATATTGGTCGCTGAATGTTGATAATACTGGTATGATATGGTTAGTATGGTGGTTTTGAGGATCTATAACGACTCTAGCCTCATTCTGTGCATTGCCTTTTCACTGCATTAAGAGAGTTCATCTCGTTCTCTCTCTCTCTGAATGTATTACATTGAGGACATCAATTGACTCTGGGTAATGAGCCCTTATTGCACGAGTGCAGTCACTTGTTGTACAGTGCAGGGTTCAGTCTCATAATGTGTGGGATGTGGAGGACTCAATGCACTACCCACTTTATGGGAGAGACAAGGGCAAGAGATATGCATTCAGGTCAAGATGAAATGTTTTCTTTAGTAGATTAAGGCCATTTGAAACGCCGCGTCTGAGTGGTTTTACTCTCAGCACCAAAATACCAAAGTCATGACTCGTGGAGTACTTTAGGGTTTATGCCAGTATGAACAGCCAGGACATCTCGGTGATTGGATGAGTCAAGTGTTATTTGAGAATGAACAGTGAATTGCACACCGGATTCAGCATGGTACTCAGGAGACAGTCTTTCCTAGAATGTGTTATTAGATGTTAACTTGCTGGTAGGTGTCACGCCTTGGTCTTAGTACTTTGTGTTTTCTTTAATTATTTGTTCAGGCCAGGGTGTGACATGGGTTTATTGTGTTGTCGTATTGTTTTTTTTGTAGGCATTGGGATTGTGACTGATTAGGGGTGTGTCTAGCATAGGCTTGGCTGCCTGAGGCGGTTCTCAATCAGAGTCAGGTGATTCTCGTTGTCTCTGATTGGGAACCATATTTAGGTAGCCTGGGTTTCACTGTGTATTTCGTGGGTGATTGTTCCTGTCTCTGTGTAGTGTTCACCAGATAGGCTGTAATTAGGTTTTTCACGTTCCGTTTGTTGTTTTGTATTTTTTTTGTTATTTCATGTATCGCTATATTCTTCATTAAAGAACATGAGTAACCACCACGCTGCATTTTGGTCCGACTCTCCTTCAACAGACGAACGTCGTTACAGAATCACCCACCACACCCGGACCGAGCGGCGTGGTAACAGGCAGCGACAGCAGGAGCAGCGAAGGGAGGACGTTATGGACAGCAGAAGTATGGAGTATACGACGTGGGAGGAAATAGACAGGTGGGCGGTCGACCCAGAGAGAGTGCCGGAGCCCGCCTGGGATTCGCTGGAGCAGTGCGAAGAGGGTTATAGGAGAATGTAGTTGGAGAGACAATCACGACGGCGCAGAAGAAAGCCCGTGAGTCAGCCCCAAAAATGTATTGGGGGGGCTCAGGGAGAGAGTGGCAGAGTCAGGAGATAGACCTCAACCAACTCTCCTTGTAAATCGTGAGGAGCCAAGGAGGAGACCAGAACCAGAGCCGGTGTTAGAGGTGAGCGAATCAGAGACTGTGAAGGAGTTAATGGGGAAAGTGGAGGATAGAGTAATGAGGGAGTTGCTAGCTTGGTGCTTTAGGTACAAGATTCATCTGACGGAGCGTGTCGGGGATTTGATGGCACCTGGGTCAGCGCTCCATACTTGTCCTGAGGTGCGTGTTAGTCGGCTGGTGAAAATTGTGCCAGCCTTACGCACTAGGCCTCCTGTGTACCTATCTAGCCTCGCACGTCCTGTGCCAGCCCTGCTCTCAGGCTCTCCAGTACACCTTCACGGTCCGGTCCATCCTGTGCCACCTTCACACACCAGTCCTCCGGTGGCAGCTCCCCGCACCAGGCTTCCTGTGCGTGTCCTCGATCCAGTACCACCAGTTCCAGCACCACGCACCAGGCCTTCAGTGCGCCTCGCCTGTTCAGCACCAGCCAGAGCCTTCCTCCTCTACAGCGCTGCTGGAGTCTCCCGCCTGTTTAGCGCAGCCAGAGCCTTTCTCCTCTCCTGCGCTGCCGGAGCCTCCCGCCTGTTCAGCGCAGCCAGCGTTTTTGTCCTCTCCTGCGCTGTCGGAGTCTCCCGCCTGTTCAGCACTTCCAGAGCCTTCCTCCTCTACAGCGCTGCCGGAGCCTCCTGCCTGTTCGGAGCAGCCTGAGCTGCCAGACTGCATGGAGCAGCCAGAGCTGCCAGTCGGCATGCAGCAGCCAGAGCTGCCAGTCTGCATGGAGCAGCCAGAGCTGCCAATCTGCATGGAGCAGCCAGAGCTGCCAGTCTGCATGGAGCAGCCAGAGCTGCCAGTCTACATGGAGCAGCCAGAGCTGTCAGTCTGCATGGAGCAGCCTGAGCTGTCAATCTGCATGGAGCAGCCAGAGCTGCCAGTCTGCATGGAGCAGCCAGAGCTGCCAGTCTGCATGGAGCAGCCAGAGCTGCCAGTCTGCATGGAGTAGCCAGAGCTGCCAGTCTGCATGGAGTAGCCAGAGCTGCCAGACTGCATGGAGCAGCCAGAGCTGCAAGTCTACATGGAGCAGCCAGAGCTGTCAGTCTGCATGGAGCAGCCAGAGCAGCTAGTCTGCATGGAGCAGCCAGAGCTGCCAGTCTGCATGGAGTAGCCAGAGCTGCCAGTCTGCATGGAGTAGCCAGAGCTGCCAGTCTGCATGGAGCAGCCAGAGCTGCCAGTCTACATGGAGCAGCCAGAGCTGTCAGTCTGCATGGAGCAGCCAGAGCAGCTAGATCCGCCAGTCAGCCATGATCTTCCAGATCTGCCAGTCAACCAGATTCTTCCAGATCTGCCAGTCAACCAGACTCTTCCAGATCTGCCAGTCAACCAGACTCTTCCAGATCTGCCAGTCAACCAGACTCTTCCAGATCCGCCAGCCAGCCAGGATCTGCCGGAGCCAACTACCTGCCTGAGCTTCATCTCAGTACTGGGCTTCCTCTCAGTACTGGGCTTCCCCTCAGTCCCGGGCTTCCCCTCAGTCCCGGGCTGCCCCTCAGTCCCGAGCTGCCCCTCAGTCCCGAGCTGCCCCTCAGTCCCGAGCTGCCCCTCAGTCCCGAGCTGCCCCTCAGTCCAGTGGGATTCTGGGTGAGGACTATTAGGCCATGGTCGGCGGCGAGGGTGGATTATCCCAGGACGCAAGGGGGAGGAACTATGACATTAATGGAGTGGGATCCACGTCCCGAGCCGGAGCCGCCACCATGGACAGACGCCCACCCGAACCCTCCCTATGGTTTTGAGGTGCGTCCGGGAGTCCGCACCTTGATGGGGGGGGCGGGGTTCTGTCACGCCTTGGTCTTAGTACTTTGTGTTTTCTTTCATTCTTTCTTTCATTTGTTCAGGCCAGGGTGTGACATGGGTTTATTGTGTTGTCGTATTGTTTTTTTTTGATGGCATTGGGATTGTGGCTGATTAGTGGTGTGTCTAGCATAGGCTTGGCTGCCTGAGGCAGTTCTCAATCAGAGTCAGGTGATTCTCGTTATCTCTGATTGGGAACAATATTTAGGTAGCCTGGGTTTCACTGTGTATTTCGTGGGTGATTGTTCCTGTCTCTGTGTAGTGTTCACCAGATAGGCTGTAATTAGGTTTTTCACGTTCCGTTTGTTGTTTTGTCTTTTTTTTTGTTATTTCATGTATCGCTATATTCTTCATTAAAGAACATGAGTAACCACCACGCTGCATTTTGGTCCGACTCTCCTTCAACAGACGAACGAGCTCAGAGACAGGATTGTGTCAAGCTTCACATTTCTGCAGCATTGAAGGTCCCCAAGAACACATCTGGAGGAAACCTGGCACCATCTCTACGGTGAAGCATGGTGGTGTCAACATAATGTTGTGGGGATGTTTTTCAGTGGCAGGGACTGGAAGACTAGTCAGGATTTAGGGAAAGATGAACGGTGCAAAGTACAGAGAAATCCTTGATGAAAACCTGCTTGAGATGAAAACCTGCTTGAGAGCGCTCAGGACCTCAGACTGGGGCGAAGGTTCACCATCCAACAGAACAACGACCCTAAGCCCACAGTCATGACAATACAATAGTGTCTTCGGGACAAGTCTCTGAACATCCTTGAGTGGCCCAGCCAGACCCCGGACTTGAGTCCGATCTCAAATCTCTGGAGAGACTTGAGAATAGCTGTACAGCGATGCTCCCCATCCAACCTGACAGAGCTTGATAATACTGCAGAGAAGAATGGGAGGAACTCCCCAAATACAGTTGTGCCAATACCCAAGAAGACTCAAGGCTGTAATCGCTACCAAAGGTGCTTCAACAAAGTACTGAGCTAAGTTTCTCAATACTTATGTAAATGTGATATTTCAGTTTTTATGTTTAATACATTTGCAAAAAAATAGTCTTTTTTTTGTGGGGTATTGTATGTAGATTGACGAGGGAAAAAAACAATTGAATACATTTTAGAATAAGGCTGTAACATAAAATGTGGGAAAAGTCTACTTTCTGATTGCACCGTACATAATCAGTATAATAGAGTTTATCCTACTTCAATCACAAATGGAATCTTAACCTTGTAAACTGAATAGAGTAACAGCAATCATTTAAATTCACACCATAGATATAATAAAGCATTAATACCTTTTTCCAAATACAGGCTCCCTCTTTAAAGAGAACACAGGACGCCTGTGTCGTTCTCCGCCATGATGTCACTCTCTCTCCTTCTGTGTGAATCAGCGTGGCTGTCTACTCAATCTTAATTGCCCTGTATAGTGTTCTGCCAGCATCACCGTCACCACACTCCTGTCCTCTCCCCCGTCCCCCCTCCTGCTTGTGATATATTACTCCTGCACTCTCCGTAGATGGAAAGTTCTGCTGCTCATTAAGATGGAGGAAGATAGTGGGAGTGGAAGGAATGGCAGACGAAAGGAAGGAGATAAAACATGGGCATGTTGGATTTGTTCCACTTCATTGTTTTCGTATTTTCAGCCTCTTCCTCTACCTTTCTCCTTTGACGCAGAGCTTGACGACAAAGCCAAGCTACATCGTCCTTGAGCAGGTTGTTCCATTCACCCGAATGTTCTTGCCTGCTTTCCTGGCTGCTCTCGTTTGCACAGGTCAGATAGAATAAATGTATAACACATAGGAATAGGTCTAGGGGAAATGTGTTATAGTTAATGGGAATACCTAGAACCATACTACCCTGTTCACATTACTTGGCAGTTTTTCCCAACAGGTTCTAGTTGTCTCTGAACCGCACCTTTTGAATTGTAGCTTGACTCATTTTCTTACCGCCAGGTACAATCCAGGACACACACTTGCAACCTGTGTAGCTTCCTCACAGTGGGTTGTGGGAATTGCGGTTCAATAATCATTAATGCATGAAGGTTCTCTGTGTGTCATTGACCAGCAGTAGAATCTGTCTAACACTTGTAAAGAGACAACTTCAACTGTGTCAGATAAGGGAGGAACAAAATGTGCCACATGCCAGACAAGTGGGTGACAACATTCCCTTGCAGTAATCTCCAGCCCAAAGCCCTGTGATGTGTGACTGGAAATGAAACAGGCTGAAGGATGCTAATCCACGGAATACAACCTTGATCCAAGCATCAGATTCCCAATGCACAGCAATCACAGACACTAAGACTTTGAGAGGCGATGTCAGGACAGGTGGGAGCAGAGAAGGGTGATCGTGACAGTAATCACAGACACTAAGACTTTGAGAGGCGATGTCAGGACAGGTGGGAGCAGAGAAGGGTGATCGTGACAGTAATCACAGACACTAAGACTTTGAGAGGCGATGACAGGACAGGTGGGAGCAGAGAAGGGTGATCGTGACAGTAATCACAGACACTAAGACTTTGAGAAGCGATGTCAGGACAGGTGGGAGCAGAGAAGGGTGATCGTGACAGTAATCACAGACACTAAGACTTTGAGAAGCGATGTCAGGACAGGTGGGAGCAGAGAAGGGTGATCGTGACAGTAATCACAGACACTAAGGCTTTGAGAGGCGATGTCAGGACAGGTGGGAGCAGAGAAGGGTGATCGTGACAGTAATCACAGACACTAAGACTTTGAGAGGCGATGTCAGGACAGGTGGGAGCAGAGAAGGGTGATTGTGACAGTAATCACAGACACTAAGGCTTTGAGAGGCGATGTCAGGACAGGTGGGAGCAGAGAAGGGTGATCGTGACAGTAATCACAGACACTAAGACTTTGAGAGGCGATGTCAGGACAGGTGCAAGCAGAGAAGGGTGATCGTGACAGTAATCACAGACACTAAGACTTTGAGAGGCGATGTCAGGATAGGTGGGAGCAGAGAAGGGTGATCGTGACAGTAATCACAGACACTAAGACTTTGAGAGGTGATGACAGGACAGGTGGGAGCAGAGAAGGGTGATCGTGACAGTAATCACAGACACTAAGACTTTGAGAGGCGATGACAGGACAGGTGGGAGCAGAGAAGGGTGATCGTGACAGTAATCACTTAGGTAGGTCTTACCTCTGCTTCATCTTACTGTCATTACCTCTCATTCCCCTCCCAATGCAAAAGCCTCAGTATAGATGAATACATGACAGGTTGTATATAACCCCACCACGCATGCTGCTATTAGCACAGAGTCAAAAAGAAGATGGAATTCACTCTGTACCTCAGAGCCTGGGATTTCTCACATTGTCTGCTCTCCTGACCTTAAACATGCCTGCATAGTGTGTTAATCAGCTTCCACCAGTCACTCAACATTGCTTATTGTTTATTACTTTTGCTGTGTTGGACCCAACATTATGACACTTTAGACAATGGTTACATATTTTCACCAATACCAGGTATTCTTGATTAAGTCCTCTCAAAAAGATGCTTCTGAATGTCCTATGCTCTACCCATTGACATTGTCAAGAACAAGCCTCTTAAAATTGTTTTAAAAAACAAACTCCTCCAATTAGCTCTCAGTCTCGAAAGCCCAGCTATATATTTCACAGGCACTGTCATAAATGAATCATGCTGTATATTAAACACTTCAGTTTCCCACTTTTCTCTCAACTCATTTGCATTACAGTGAGGGGCCGTCCCGGCAGGAATAGCTGTCCAAAACAGTTACTGCTTCATTAAATGATGCTCACAGAGTTTACTAATAGTGCCTGATTTCTTAGACAATGATCACATAGTTTACTTTTCAAACATGAACGGCCACAGGGGAAGAAGTGCAACAGAGATGTATGAGCAAATTCTATAATTGAGCCAGGTAAGCAGTACGATCAAGGGACTTTCCACTGGGGAAGATTGGCCTCAGTGTTCATACAGTTCTTCAACAGGGACGGACAAACCAATAAGCCGTGAAGACAGAACAAAATCAGCCTCATTAATTCATTAGGAATGTGGACGCAAGAAGAACTTATGATGCAGTGCTTTGGCAATTTGAAGACACAAGGTCTCAGCTGCACAGTTAGCCCCCCTCGGCTCTCTTGCTCTCTCTCCTCGCCTGCAGAATTGCATTCCCCAGTGTTCTGATGGACACCACAACTCAGAATCTCCAGAGGCACCAGGCTGCCGGACTTTGGAAAATAAATCCCCACTCTCATGCCCCTCGAGACACGGCTAATTGGGTTTGCGGATTGGTAGGAGCAAATACAGTGCGCCCGACACAGCATCTCATCAAAACTCGAGCCCAGAGCCAATCAAAAATCAAGGCCCAGCAGCAAAAGCATTCATTACAGCACTGACTGCGATGAAGGTTATTTTTGTTTGTCAATGTGCTGACTTTGTCAGGGGACCCGGCCTGAAGGAAACTTGCTGTCAAATCTGATTCTGTTAATTGGTGATGTCAGTTCTGAGTTAATGTGGCCTCTGGTCAGAAATGCCTTGAAAAGGGCCGTTCTTTGACCTGGATAGTTCTGCTCTTCTGACTGCAACCCTGTTTCATCGACACCATTTCTTCAGAATAGAGAAGAACCCTGCTCTGAAAGAGCACATCTAACTTCCAATTTACACACAGCAGGCAACAGGATTACCACTTGCAAACCCAGTGAGTTAATCAACAGAACCAAAATGAGCTAAACATGACTGTTTCTCCTTTTGAACATACTTATTCAGCTGTTTGCTCTACTTCAGTTGATTCGCACGAACTTTGTCCTGGTTTGCATCTTGCTTTGGGGTGTACTAGCAGCACCTTTCCAGAATGCCCTGACAGTCTTGGGTGTGTACAGCAGGCACGGAATGAGATCTCCATGAGAATTCACACGTGTGATCCTTTCACTACCTACTATGCCAACAGCCCGAGGTTTCACCAGGAGGGTTAGAGGCAGGAAGCTAAGACATACAGGTGACACTTCAGTGAGGAAACACATGTCTTGTCGCTTTACATCATGTCAACCTGTCCACATTCACTCATGTGTAGATGTATGTGCCAGCTACCGGTAGTTCCATTGTTCTGGGCTTTCCATCCCCAGTCAACATGCTTGACATTTAGCACGTTGACATACAGTATAGAGTATTGGTTTGTACTGAATATGGTTTTGGAGAGACACGACTTGACCCAATTGATGACGACAAATGCAGAGCATAGCTGTTGCTAAGCAGGATACGGAACTTTATTCATGGTTCATTAACAGTTACAAAAAGCGAATTGCCGACTGATTGAAGGTATCCTATTTGTGCATTGATAATTGATATGTTTAAAAAAAAAACGTTTTACCTTACTCTGAGCTAATGACTGCTGTGTGAATTACAAGTCTTGCTTTTTGAGTTTATATGTAGAACAAAACATACACTGCAACAGGAGAAATCGAATGCTGATTAGGGTCCTACTAGGACTTGTATGTCATGTCAAGTGAACTAAGAAAGAGCATAGAGCAGTAATCAACATTACGTTTTAGGGGGCCTCAGGAAATGCCGGCGTTGAATGTCTCTCATCTACAGAAGTACATTGTGACAAAGCATGTTTCTGCACGACTGGTTTCTCAAATGTATCAGAGCCTGTTGGAAGAGCTTTCTTGCTGCGAGTCTAAACCAACATCAGCAGACTCCTCGGGGGAAATCTGATATCTTTACTAATGGAGATCGTTGACCGATTTCATGGTCAAACACATCAATGAAGTTATTCACTGCCGAAGTCAAGAGGTTCTAAGAGCGTCTGAGGAAGCCGCCAGAAAGACTGGAAAAACAAGAATTAAGGGTTGTTTTCTGGTATATTTGGTTAATAGCAATAGTTGCAGTTTAAAATCTATAACTTTAGAAACTCTGATCTGAACACAGTGTAATGGCTTCCTCTCATGACAGTGTCGGCATTTATATCAATGCCGTTACATGAGCTGTGAGGTTCCAATGGTGGGACCTTTTCACAGGAAACATTTAGAGGTTTTTCGATGGAGTAGCCAATCTTTCACTGTTAGTCTGTAATGCTTCTGCCAATTGTCCTTTGTAAGAGTTTTGAGAGAAAGTTAGGATGAGCAGAAAAGGGGGGGGGATCATTGGCAAACATCTAGTCAAGATAGGGTAAACAACAAACATTACAAACTGATACTGGTCTAAGAAATGCGACAGTGCAAGCGAAAGGCTGGACATGAAGACAAGCGGTGGCTCCACGGGGGGAGAAGAGCTGGATGGAAACACTTCAGATCAGTACCCCATCTTGTTTTCTGAGATGGAGCTGTGTAAATGATTTCCCAAGCTGTCTGAGCTATGATGAAAATGGATGCTGCATTGGAGTATTAAGTCAGCCCCATCAGCGGCTACAGTAATTGATCGGCAGAGACCTACAAATGATAGACTAAGATTAAGAACTGTTTTATGTGACAATGGCCTCACAAAGGGCAGTAGCCCATTTTGAACATGGTAACTCAAGTGATGAAAAATGAAAGGGGCAGAATTTTCTTTCTCTACAAACTTTTAAGCTTTGAGCACAATTGACCTATTACTCCGGTGGGGGAGATGATAGATTCGGATTAATTCAAATTCATGCAGCCCTTTCTGCAAAAGCCAGATGAGGATCCATCATTCACAGAGAAATGACTGTGTTTTTGATCCCCCTCTTTGTCATACGATTCAGATGAGGGTAACTGAAAAATGATAATTGACCAGAATGAAAAAGTCCTTGTCTCTTGAGATTAAATTCACTTCTGTCTCAGCCATTGGTGGCAAGGCCAACCTACCAGTGTAACGATAGCAAATCAGTCAAACACAGAGAAAAGTTGACAAGCTGAACTATGAGGAGCCTTGAACTGCAACACTGTGGATTAACAGAAGCCCAATTTATCTGTAGTCTAATGTTTTTCTGTTCGAAAAAAACATGATTTTAGTAGTTCTCTCACATAGTGTGATGGTACATGACCTATTATTGTACAATACATTCGGTAATGTATATAAGTGTTTACAGTATAGCAGCACTTCCTTCACACGCAAAAAATATGAAAATGACCCTTTTAAAAATGAGTCAATCTTTTATACCTTATTTTAATAATATGCGCTTTTCCCAGGAACGCTAGTTGTGATGTTCCACTGTTCACTGGGAAAGCTTCAGAAGGAACAAAGCAATGCAATATGTCCCACTGTTTACTGGGAAAGCTTCAGAAGGAACAAAGCAATGCAATATGTTCCACTGTTTACTGGGAAAGCTTCAAAGGGAACAAAGCAATGCAATATGTTCCACTGTTTACTGGGAAAGCTTCAAAGGGAACAAAGCAATGCAATATGTTCCACTGTTTACTGGGAAAGCTTCAAAGGGAACAAAGCAATGCAATATGTTCCACTGTTTACTGGGAAAGCTTCAGAAGGAACAAAGCAATGCAATATGTTCCACTGTTTACTGGGAAAGCTTCAAAGGGAACAAAGCAATGCAATATGTTCCACTGTCTACTGGGAAAGCTTCAGAAGGAGCAAAGCAATGCAATATGTTCCTCTGTTTACTGGGAAAGCTTCAAAGGGAACAAAGCAATGCAATATGTTCCACTGTTTACTGGGAAAGCTTCAAAGGGAACAAAGCAATGCAATATGTTCCACTGTTTACTGGGAAAGCTTCAGAAGGAACAAAGCAATGCAGTACATGTATTGGGCAATTCAAAGGCACTTTGTAAGCATTTCGAACTGCTTGCCTACTCACTGTACTTCTTGAAGCACACCCGCTTTTGTGCTTGTAATATATCCCAGCTAATAGTTCTCTATTTCTTAGACCATCAATGGAGTAAAGAAAATGTTCCAACTCTGCTATTTGCCTGAAAGAAGTCTGCAACCTTGATTTCCAAGTAAGTAACCTTTTCACTTCTATCAAGTTGAAATGTCATCCTAACAGAAGCAGCTGTGTTTGCTAGTGTACCTAAAGATAGCTCTGCAATGCTGCTATAGGGCACCACCATTCACCAGGTCAGATTAGTTTGAAAAGGGAAGGAGCAAAAAAGACTGGAACCATGTGCAGGTAAATGAGGTGAAACTTTTAGTGTAGGTGATTTGATATGGTATAGCTGTGCTGGGAAGCCCTAGTGCTGGGAAGCCCTAGTGCTGGGAAGCCCTAGTGCTGGGAAGGCAAAGTGTTCCCATTTTCAACCATTTCATGTGTCTGAAGGTACAACTCTGCATATCCAGCAGACCTCGAGAGCAAATCAAGTGCACCTATAGGCCTACCGTTGGCCAATCAGATGGCTCAGATCAACGTGTCTGTACAGTTTCCTCATACCATAGACTGTAAAAAGAAGCCTGGAAGCCAGCAAAGTTGATAATGTGAGACTTCAAAACCTTTAAAACCACGACTAGAGAGAAACTCAACTAATACAGCGAAGAGTGGCTGTTTTTATGAGCAAGTTCATGTTTAAGTTGTTATTCAGCACTGTCAACACTTCGTTCAGCACTTTTATGAGCCATAGAATGTGCATTCTCCTTACTTTCACTCACACTACAACCAGCACTGCAGCTGTAATGAATGAGTAGCAAAGTGTTTCGACAAGCTCGCATTGTTGTTATCAACGCCTTGTCTTTTTTAATATCGAGGAATATTTCACGTTCTCTGGTCATAGGAGTAACAACATGAATTGGTGCACGAAGCAGAAGTAATGCCGTGCGACTTAAGTTTCGTCATCAGCTGGAAGACTGTGTCCCCTTTTCTCAACGGAGGGCGGGAGTGAAGAGGGTAAGTCTGGTGAGAGGTCAACCTCACCACTGCTCCCTTCATCCCCCAGTCTGACCATCAGATGCAGGCCACCAGTCCAGTAAAAGAAGCACATTATTATACTCACTTAGCTGTGCCTCACAAGTAATACAACACATCATCTATGACCAGTGTGATCATGTTCCTACAGTTTTGAAATAGTTTCAAACTTGTCTGAGAAGAACAACATTGACAGGGCAAGTCAAGCTTAGCCAATATGCAGTGATAATGTATTGGGCCTGTAGCCTGCTGCACAAACCTCATTGCTACAGAACTGCTTTTAATTGGTTAATGTTGCATAGGCTTGAATTTGGACTCAGAAAGTGATCTTGACTCAGAAAAGGTTGGTGACACATCTCTAAACCCAACAATGCAGAAATCAGTAACAATGTAATACTAAAAATAACAAGATAGAACAAAAACACACAAGATATAAAAATAAGAAGGGGTACACTGAAGTAAGTAAGCATACTATACACAGGGTCAGTTCCAGCACCATTTTAACAATGTGCAGGGATACTCTAGGCTCTGCGTGTTCATCGTTTAAGCTAAAGGTCACACATTACACTAGGGATGGCTCTTGCTGAGAACCTCAATGGGCCAAAGGTGAAACACACTGTGCTCTATTCTGGGCAATAATGAGATGCACTGCTTCCTGTTTACCTCAATGCTAAACTAAGGCATCTGTTGAAATCCTCCAACTTTTAGATTCACCAGTTTCAACCACAGCACTCCAGGTTTTCCTGCTCATCCCAACACAACAACCGGTGCTTGAGAATTAAATGTTTCCTCAATAAAAAAGAGCGGATTAACCAAGTGTATATATTTTATTTGAGGTGAATAATGGATATTTAGCATTCTTTAAAATGCTCCCTAGGTTGTGTTGGTTTGCCTTAGTGCTTATTTGTTTATTCTCTCATCATGTCTCAGCGTGATTTCTCCTTGTCCCCTGTTGAGCTGTGCCAAATGAGGTGTAGCTTCTCTCCTGGAGGCTGCCACCAGATACTTCCTGGAAGTTTGGGTTTTACTCAATATGATCCCCTCGCAGAGGAAAAGATGGATTTCTGTTTCTTTATGCGTTGGCAGTTGAAACATTTTTGGAGTCAGGCCTCAAACTACTCTCTTGTAATGTGTTCTACTCAATGTGAAGCTTTGAGGTAATTGTTGCATCTACCTTCTTGCCCTTTGTGCTGTTATTTGTGCTCAATAAAGTTGTACCATGTTTTGTGCTGCTACCATGTTGTGCTGCTGCCATGTTGTGTTGCTACCATGCTGTGTTGTTGTCTTGTGTTTTTTTTTTATATCCCCCGTCCCCGCAGGAGGCCTTTTACCTCTTGGTAGGCTGTCATTGTAAATAAGAACTCGTTCTTAAACTGACTTTCCTAGTTCAAATAAGTTAAAAAATAAATAAATAATAAACCCAGATAAAAACTTTTTTTTCACTCTCCCTCTCTCAGCCGTCCCGTCTCCCCGGTTAGCTATCTGTGCTTTCTCATAATCTGATTAGGAAATCCCATTTGAGGTCTGATTAATCAGCCTAATAAGGGCTCTCTCTCTCTCTCTCTCTCTCTCTGAGCCTTCGTCCCCGTTAGCAGATTAGCATCAGGCTGTAGCTGTATGATTGGGCCTAGTGTAGAGTCTGACTGTGGTGAATCTGTTCAGCACCGATGTGATGAGGAAGGCTGAGCAGCCAACTCTTAGGTGGTCCTATTGATCTGATCATTTCCAAATGAAGACGGCTAACCGGAGCAAGCCGACAAAGCGCAGGTTAAAGGTGGAGTTTAGTTTTTGCTGCTGTTGATTAACATGTTCCCCTCTTGTCTCAGGATGAAAGCAATTGCTGTATTGGCTGGACAGCAAACAGTAATTGCGGGGGGGGGGGGTTGGCCGTGAAAGGAGGTGAGTTTAGGCTCATCAGGCGTAGATGACAGAGGGATGAGAAACATTCAATAGTAAATTGGTTACAGGAACCAGCCGATACAAATGCTTATCAAGTGTCAGGCTTCAGTGCGAGTGCAGTCTCTCAGATCTGGCATAAAGTTAGTGTTACAAATGGATAATATCATGGCCTAACACACTGGGCGCACCTTGGCTGGGACAGAATGCAGGACATTTAGAAGGGCAGTGTCGGCGGAAGAAATATTGTTTGTTTGGGTGAGGCAAGGAAATGAGATTATTCCATCTGGCTGTGACCCGGTGTTATGAGTATTATCATATATATTATTATACTCAGTTATGCATTTATTCTGGCAGTGATGGAGCGGAGTGTGGTTTTAATCTGCCAGCGTCCTGCTGTCACACTTTCATGCTGTGGTGGGTTTGATAAACTGGGGCTAAGCGCTCTGAGTGGGAAAAAGGGAGAGAGGGAGTTTGCCACTACCAAGCAACCGTCCAGCTGGACAGTTCCCTGCCCCAAGTTTGACATTGGTACACTGCTTCCTTATCATACGTGACTGGGTTGGAAAGGGGAAAAGAATGGACATCAAGAATGTATACAAGTTTTACATGAAACTATGATCGTTTTTGTTTTCGCTGACTCCTCAAGGGGGTGTTGCATTTTACAACCATTCCTCTTGTGCAACCGTTGTGTTATCTAAAAGGAAAAAGGTCAAACATATTACCCACGTTTTCAATGTGTATGTTTTACATTTAGATTGGAGTATTGTCTCGGGTCACAGGCCCAAATCTGCAGTGCACTGGAAACGAAATGTGAAATCTCTCTCTCTCTCTCTCTCTCTCTCTCTCTCTCTCTCTCTCTCTCTCTCTCTCTCTCTCTCTCTCTCTCTCTCTCTCTCTCTCTCTCTCTCTCTCTCTCTCTCTCCCTCTCTCTCTCTCTCTCTCTCTCTCTCTCTCATATATATATATATATAGCTGAGTAGCAGGGTTAGTGTGCAGCCCTCTCTATTCTGAGACAGAGTCATGAAAGGATCATTATCAGTGACCCCTGAAGTAATAAAAGCACTGGCTTTGTGCATGAGGAGGGGAGGCTGCAGCGAACAGGCAAAGAGGCCAGGCTTCAGTGATGGGTCACTGCACGCTCTTAGCACAGTGCTTTTCAAATCTTTTTTTCTCCTCCCGCTGCCTTCACACAGGGACAGTTTTCTCTCACCGCAATTTCTGGAGTAATTACAAAAAGTTTCAAAGTGAAAATCTGTCAAGTTACAACAAGTGTTGAGAAGAGCAGGTTGCGGGGTAAATTATATTTCTTTTTCAGTGGGTTTGAATTGTAACTTGTTTATTTCTTGTTGGGGAAAAACTATTTAGGTTGGGTGATGATTTTTTTCAAAGCTTTAGAAATGCCTATTGATGGATGGCATAGGCCCTAGGGTTATATATTAGAAATACTTTAGAGGTATTTATCTCTCAGCCTAATAATCCAAGCAATCAGAAAATGGTGACGTGTGTGTGCGGGTGTGAGTGTTCATGTGTAACAATGAGGTGCATGGTGGTGGTTTCCATGAATGATGACATCTGGAATCCGTGTGGACATATGATAGTGTATGGCTCCTGGTACTGGCCTGCCCCGTACCAGTTTAACATTGATACCAGAGATAGGTTGTCTAACCATGTTCTCTGTTAGCGTAGAGGGATGGAAGTGCTGTATGTATAGGTCACACATGAATCTAGATGCATTCAGCAGATCTCTTGCTGTACAGATGAGAGATTTGATTTTCCAAACGTTTTATTTTTTATTAATGTACGAATGAAAGCTGGTGACCAGATAGGAGCGCCTCCAGCGTATCTTTTGCATATAAGACAGCTGTAATTGTAACGATGACACTGTCAGGAAACAATGGCACAGGGACAAGACATGACAATAAAGCATTCCTCTTGGCCACAGTTTTACATTTAGATTGAGTACTCGGGTCACAGGCAAATGGTGAGTTTATTATTATTATTATTCATAATAATGATGATGATGATGATGATGATGATGATGATGATGATGATGATGATGATGATGATGATGATGATGATGATGATGATGATGATGATGAACATAGAGCGATACAAAAACAAGCGCCACGTCTGGACAGAAACACAGAATTAATACTGCCTGAAGAGTGATGCTAGGGAGTGCCTGATAAAGGGGGACTAATCAGGGTAGTGCTGGAGCCCAGGTGTGTGCCTCATGATGAGGTGCAGGTGTGCATAATGAGGGTTGTCAGGTTTGTGTAATGATGTGTTGCCAGGTGTACGTAATGATGGGTTGCCAGGACCGGGGGTTAGTAAACCGGCTACATCGAGTGCCGGAGCGAGGCAGCAGGAGTATACATTAGATTCATGAGCACTCAATGTTCCCAGCGCTGACCAAAGCACGTTCCACTTCTACCTACCTGTCAAAAACACATTTAACATGGGGAAATACCGAAGAACTAGTGCCTTTTTCCCTCGGCACCTATTTGGTCACAGAGAGAATGCATCAACAACATCACATTCCATACTGCAATGTGTTCATTATCTGATGGATTACGATGTTATGATTCAGTCTGTGCCTACAGCCCTCTGTTGGGCAGCCAGTGAGCTCAGAGAACGATACATCAGACCATTAAGCATGTCTTTTGAATGACACTCAGAGCAGATAGCTATGCCAAAGCCACAAAGAAGGAGATTTCAAGGCCTGCGTGTCTACGTGGATAGATAAAAATACATACTGTCCCTCTCGTTGGCGTTGTGTCAGAACAATAACACAGTTTATTAGCCTGAATGTGACTAGGTGTTGTGATGCTAATGGCGTTGAGAAATGCAGCAACATTTGGCCACTGATATTGAATCCCTAAATGGCTCGATGTGCCTCGCCCGTCGTCATTTCAATATAGCCTATAATATCTTTTGATAAACTCAATTCTTATATGGTTTCCAGCCGTCATCCATTTCAGTGAAATCAAATGTGCAAAGATGAAGTACTCCACAATATAGTGCAAGACAATCCAGACGACTAATTTTCATATACCTTGAGCTAGGCCTATATATTATATTCTTAATTGCACTTCTCTTAATGGATTGACTGGACCGTGGGGTTTTCTCTCATCAGACCCGCTGATTGGCTGAGATGAATGGGGGGCCCAGTGTAATGGCTAGTGTGAGGATAGCGATTTTCCATTATGCCTAAGTCAAAGAGAGGGCATCTGAGAAATGACCACACATGTGAAACATTGATCACATCCAATTAAGTTAGCCTCTCCACTCCCCCATGATAGACTGCCTGCCTGGCCTGCCTGCCTGCCTGCCTGGCCTGCCTGCCCTGCATGGACAGAGGCCTCGGAAGCTACCCAGCTCATCTTAATCTCATCAAGACTACGCCTCTCTTTCCCTCTACCTCAACATCACTCATCTGTCCACACATTCATTAATTTAGTCATTCTGTCAATTTGTTATTTATGACCGGTTTGTTTATTCATTAAATACACAGAAAGATGATCAACCCCTGAAGTCTCCCTGGAGTCACCAAGACTATAAAGATCCATCCTTCTACAATATTCTATTACAAAATCCAGTGCCAGTGGAAGGAACCACTACTCCATCACACTGCACAGTACAGGGAAGAGTAAGATGGCCAATGCAGGATAACAAACACCTGTCAGCTAAAGGTTAACCAGCTCCAATATAACAACAGAACGAGACAATTAGAGAGGGGGAATAGAGTCATCTCTGGCACTCTTCCACCCTCTAAGCGTTGGGGAAAAGTTCCTTGACAATGTCCATCCTGTTGCATCCATTCAGAGGCAGGGATTACTTAATGCGATTACCAGGGCCGCCAAATCAGCCGTGGTGAACAGAGCGACGTAATTACAGCTGCGAGATGAGGAAGGTGTTTGACAGAGATTAGGAAAGGTGAACTGCAGTGTCCGATAGGGACACAATACTTTTATACGAAACACTTTCACTAAAGGTTCAGGAAGAGTGCGTTTATAGAAACAAAGAGATTCTCGACAGGTAGACGTTTTTTCTCCTTATGAAGGTCACACTATGTCCTATGCTGCTCTGGAATGGTTAAGTACCATTGATAGTCTACATTCTTCAACATAACGCTGAAATGATTGATGATGGTAATCATAGTAGGCTATAGCTGGTTCGACCCAGATCTGACACGACCAGATTAGTTTACCTGAAGGGAAGTATGACAGTAGGTTTGCATCATCAATGAGTTCGGTCTTGACAAACCATGACAGTTAGTCAACCACCCCATTCACCCTGTTACTCCCTGGCTAGATGTCTTTCATATGAGGAATGGTATTCATTCTCTCCCGTCATATGGGCATTGTCATTTCATTTGCTAGTGAAGGCCCTCCTGTGGATACGGTTACATGTCTTGAGTGTCATTTCATTTGCTAGCGAAGGCCCTCCTGTGGATACGGTTACATGTCTTGAGTGTCATTTCATTTGCTAGTGAAGGCCCTCCTGTGGATACGGTTACATGTCTTGAGTGTCATTTCATTTGCTAGCGAAGGCCCTCCTGTGGATACGGTTACATGTCTTGAGTGTCATTTCATTTGATTGCGAAGGCCCTCCTGTGGATACGGTTACATGTCTTGAGTGTCATTTCATTTGCTAGTGAAGGCCCTCCTGTGGATACGGTTACATGTCTTGAGTGCCATTTAATTTGCTAGCGAAGGCCCTCCTGTGGATACGGTTACATGTCTTGAGTGTCATTTCATTTGCTAGTGAAGGCCCTCCTGTGGATACGGTTACATGTCTTGAGTGTCATTTCATTTGCTAGTGAAGGCCCTCCTGTGAATACGGTTACATGTCTTGAGTGTCATTTCATTTGCTAGTGAAGGCCCTCCTGTGGATACGGTTACATGTCTTGAGTGTCATTTCTGAAGACGAACTCTGGGAGGTTGAGACCTTCTTAATGATACACGGATGAACATTTGATTTGTAATTACACAGATGAACTTGCTCGGTGATATGAGCGCTATCATGTTGCTTCTCCACTAAATGGATTGGATGGGAGAAGTAATTAAGTGGTTGCCTGTCTGAGATTGTTTAACCATTTTAACTACATATCTAAGCAGTCTATCATAAGGCCAGCAGCTAAACCGCCCTGCACCCTGCTTAAAGTATTGAGCAGGATATCAAAACTCTATTGCTTTTCTAAATAAGCCCTGATGACCGCCTGTTAAGGTGTAATGTGTTGACAGTAAGATGTAGAGGTCACGACCCTTTAAGGTGCCATTAGCGTAACACTACAGGGACTCTATGTGGCGCGTGTGTATGTTTAGTATGTACATGGCTGGTAGATGTAGAGAAACATTCAACACCTTGTCATTTAGTTTGGTCTTTTCCTCCCTTTAGCACATCATTCAGAACACGTAATTACTTTCCCAGTTAGACATTTTTCTTCAAGTGTGCCTTTAGGCTGTATGTTGAGTCAAGCGGTTGGCAGCTCATTTGAATTGGGAGACATCACTTGCAATTTGTGTGAAGTAGCATTGCTTCAGTTCCTTCACTTTGCAATAAAGGAGCTTAATGTCCAGGCGGCTATAGTAGTTGTTTTCTTTGGTTTGGGACAGAGGCTGTGAATGGCTTAGTAGTCTTGAGTTGGAAATTGTGTGTTTGTGGCATTCGATTCTTGTTGCTTACATTGGAAGTTATAAGAATAACAGAGAAAAAGGTCATGTTTTAGTGTTAAATTGTAAAGGGTTCTCGTCCTCCTCTTCTGAGGAGGAGTAGCGAGAAGGATCGGAGGACCAATGCGCAGCTTTGTAAGTGTCCATAACGTTTTTTTTAATAAAGACAATAGAACACTCGAACAAAACAACAAACGATGACGTGAATATACAAAACCGAAATCAGTACCGTGTGGACCAAACACTCACACGGAAAACAAACACCCACAACCCAAAAGTGGAACCCAGGCTACCTAAGTATGATTCTCAATCAGGGACAACAATTGACAGCTGCCTCTGATTGAGAACCATTCTAGGCTGAACTCAAAAGCAACATAGAAAAACAAACATAGACTGCCCACCCTACTCACGCCCTGATCATACTAAAACAAAGATATAATAACAGAACTAAGGTCAGAACGTGACATAAATTAAACATAAACTTATCAGTCGAGGTTGAAATAACATTTTGTTTGTATCCTATTGGCCTAATCTGTTTTGTTGTAAAGGACAGTAGATTTGAACTGTCTCAAACCCCATCCCAGGGGGACTAACAGTATAAAATATATGCTTGTATAAAGGGCCACATTGTTGTCACATATTATATTTGGGGACATCTGAGTTAATTAAACATGTATGTCTGCATATGACACCACAGCGACAGTGGCTCACAATGCAGGTCGGGGCTCTCAGAAGAGTATGCCGCCATGTCATCTGGTACTGTATCATCTGGTACTATATCATCTGGTACTATGTAATCTGGTACTATATCATCTGGTACTATGTCGTCTGGTACTATGTCATCTGGTACTATGTCATCTGGTACTATGTCATCTGGTACTAAGTCATCTGGTACTAAGTCATCTGGTACTATATCATCTGTTTTACCTGCAATAAATTCATTATGTATCCATCTCTATGTGACTGTAGCCTACATTTTACCCTCATCCAACCGCTGCCAAACATAATTTCTTGGGGGTGAGAAGGAAGTCAGCCAATGAGAGTATAAGGGAGTAACAGGAAATCGTGTCCAAAGTGACACCCACAAGGTCTCTGATTTACAAAAAAGAACAGGAATCCCGTCTTTTTATATACCACCTATACCAAGGAGACATGAGGCATCATCCATCAGTGATTTCTCTCAGTTTATCAGGCTTCCCAAGTCGAAACATACACAAGGATGCCAGTTTATCAGACTGCTCAAGTTGAAAGACACACAATGATGTCCGTTTATCAGGCTGCTCAAGTTGAAAGACACAGGATGATGTCAGTTTATCAGGCTGCTCAAGTTGAAACACAAAGGATGATGTCCGTTTATCAGGCTGCTCAAGTTGAAACACACAGGATGATGTCAGTTTATCAGACTGCTCAAGTTGAAAGACACACAATGATGTCCGTTTATCAGGCTGCTCAAGTTGAAAGACACACGATGATGTCAGTTTATCAGGCTGCTCAAGTTGAAACACACAGGATGATGTCAGTTTATCAGGCTGCTCAAGTTGAAACACACAGGATGATGTCAGTTTATCAGGCTGCTCAAGTTGAAACACACAGGATGATGTCAGTTTATCAGGCTGCTCAAGTTGAAACACACAGGATGATGTCAGTTTATCAGGCTGCTCAAGTTGAAACACACAGGATGATGTCAGTTTATCAGGCTGCTCAAGTTGAAACACACAGGATGATGTCAGTTTATCAGGCTGCTCAAGTTGAAACACACAGGATGATGTCAGTTTATCAGGCTGCTCAAGTTGAAACACACAGGATGATGTCAGTTTATCAGGCTGCTCAAGTTGAAACACACAGGATGATGTCAGTTTATCAGGCTGCTCAAGTTGAAACACACAGGATGATGTCAGTTTATCAGGCTGCTCAAGTTAAAACACACAGGATGATGTCGGTTTATCAGGCTGCTCAAGTTGAAACACACAGGATGATGTCAGTTTATCAGGCTGCTCAAGTTGAAACACACAGGATGATGTCAGTTTATCAGGCTGCTCAAGTTGAAACACACAGGATGATGTCAGTTTATCAGGCTGCTCAAGTTGAAACACACAGGATGATGTCAGTTTATCAGGCTGCTCAAGTTGAAATACACAGGATGATGTCAGTTTATCAGGCTGCTCAAGTTGAAACACACAGGTTGATGTCAGTTTATCAGGCTGCTCAAGTTGAAACACACAGGATGATGTCAGGTATGAATCAAATGATGAGCCCTTACACACTTAGATGGGTGCCCTGTCTCCATTCCCAGAGATGGCGCTGTCCCTGCGGTGTCTCTGAGAACCAGTTAAACCTCTATGAATCTGAGGACCTCGCATGTTGGAGAATGTCGGAGCATGTTGAAGAATGTTGAAGCATGTTGAAGCATATTAGAGCATGTTAAAGCATGTTGAAGAATGTTGGAGCATGTTGGAGCATGTTGGAGCATGTTGGAGCCTGTTGAAGCATGTTGGAGCATGTTGGAGCATGTTGAAGCATGTTGGAGAATGTCGGAGCATGTTGAAGCATATTAGAGCATGTTAAAGCATGTTGAAGTATGTTGGAGCATGGTGAAGCATGTTGGAGAATGTCGGAGCATGTTGAAGCATATTAGAGCATGTTAAAGCATGTTGAAGTATGTTGGAGCATGGTGAAGCATGTTGGAGAATGTCGGAGCATGTTGAAGCATGTTGGAGAATGTCGGAGCATGTTGAAGCATGTTGAAGAATGTTGGAGCAAGTTGAAGCATGTTAGAGCATGTTAAAGCATGTTGAAGAATGTTGGAGCATGGTGAAGCATATTAGAGCATGTTAAAGCATGTTGAAGATTGTTGGAGCATGTTGAAGCATGTTGGAGAATGTCGGAGCATGTTGAAGCATGTCGGAGCATGTTGAAGAATGTTGAAGCATGTTGAAGCATATTAGAGCATGTTAAAGCATGTTGAAGATTGTTGAAGCATGTTGGAGAATGTCGGAGCATGTTGGAGAATGTCGGAGCATGTTGAAACATGTCGGAGCATGTTGAAGCATATTAGAGCATGTTAAAGCATGTTGGAGAATGTTGGAGCATGTTGAAGCATGTTGGAGCATGTTGAAGCATATTAGAGCATGTTAAAGCATGTTGAAGAATGTTGGAGCATGGTGAAGCATGTCGGAGCATGTTGAAGAATGTTTAAGCATGTTGAAGCATATTAGAGCATGTTAAAGCATGTTGAAGATTGTTGGAGCATGTTGAAGCATGTTGGAGAATGTCGGAGCATGTTGGAGCATGTTGAAGAATTTTGGAGCATGTTGAAGCATGTTGGAGCATGTTGAAGAATTTTGGAGCATGTTGAAGCATGTTGGAGCATGTTGATGCAGGTTGGAGCATGTTGGGGCATGTTAAAGCATGTTAAAGCATGTTGGAGCATATTAGAGCATGTTAAAGCATGTGGAAGAATGTTGGAGCATGGTGAGCATGTAGTCTTATGAGTTGTGACTTGGGTTCTGTCACTAGAGGTCACTGTATGTAGTTAATAATTGCATTGGCAGTCATTTTGCCCTGTAACATCTTTTCTGTTTTACTTATTAATATAAATACAATTTGATGACCTTAAGCTAACCTTGGATTAAATAGTGATATAAGAGAAAGTTGAGGTACTCTCACCACTCAGTTTCTTATGATTCCTACTGATCTCTGTAGTGTTAATCCTGTATTGAAGGTGAACATTTCGAATCCCCAATTCATTAGTAAAAACCAGAAGTCACCAAAACGTCCATGTTTTTCTCCTGAAATATCAGAGAGAATAACTTCCCTTTGATTTCCAGTTGTTTCCAGTGATTATGAATGAGCTGGGAAAAAGCTTGTTGTTGTTCCTCCTCCTTCACCATAAAAACCTGCACATCTAAAGGACTGCTGCATATGCACTATACCCTGCCTGGAACAATCCACTTTCATTCAGAATGCAGTGGAATGAGGAGATGAGAGTTTCGGGGGAAGGGTAGGGTGCTGTCTCTTATTTTTTAGACTCCCTGCTGATCACTCACTTTCTGCCATCTATAAATTACCATGACAGTTGTCCCATTGATATGATTAACTAGATTGTTTGTGACAGGAGAGGTTTAGCATCAACCCAGTGTTGTACCTTATTGTAGCTCTTTGTAAATGAGCAAAGCACACAAGTAAAGAGGATCTGGCTTAGATAGTTATTTGGACTCACATTGTTCTGGTCCCCTTTACTAACGGGGGAAGTGAATCATTTCAAATGGAGAGATCTCTGGGAATGCAAGGCAGGGAGCCAGCTGTGATCCACCCTGACACACATTTCTCTGTTCTCTCTCTCTCTCTGTCTTTCTTTTCTCTCTCTCTTCTTTTCTCTCTCAGTCAGACTGTCCATCAGCATCAGAGAGTGAATGTTTTGGATGCCCCATTTATTTAACTGAACGTCTTTCTATGAGGAAGAGGCAGAGAGAGTGGGTGAATCCCCTGTAGCGCTGCAGGGCCTCCGAGGCTGCATGTCACTCGGGTTCACCATGTACATTTTCACTATAACCCAAAATGTCTGCGCTGCACTTTGCCAAGATCAGACTCTTCCGAGATCAGACATGAGCGCTCCGCTCTGAGGGCCAAGTGTCTCGATAAACCTCCTGGCTGGTCTTCCAGCGTCGGCTTCGACATCTCTAAGGCGGGGAAGTCACCCAGAAAATTACATTTTTACAAGTTACACACTCACTGGCTGTCACATGCTAATTCTAGTGTGCCTGACTCCTTTACATTTCTTAACTCACTCGGAAGGAAAGCTAAAGGCTTGTAATGGGAGATTATGTATACATACAATTGGTGATGAACACAGACGCAATATATGGTATTGGGCCATTATGAGTGTGGCATTGTAATTATAATAGTGGTGATGAATGGTAATGCCCCACAAGTGTATGGCCTTATCGTGGCCCCTCTGCTAATGCTATTGCTAACAGACTCTTGTTGGAGTCGCTTTATGGCTGCACACTCCTGTCTCAGAAGACAAACAGCCTGGATAGATAATTCAATACGTTTTCTTATTAATGTACAGCTAGGAGCCCATTTAGATTGACGCAAAGTTAATGTCTTTCCAAGGCGGATTTTGGACTTCTTTTCTACACTTCAGTAAACTTGACTAAGAAATAGCTAGACTAAAAGTAGACAGCATATCGTAGCATATCCAGTCACTCTCTTTGGGTGTTACAGGTCGTAGCATATCCAGTCACTTTCTTTTGATGTTACAGGTCATAGCATATCCAGTCACTTTCTTTGGGTGTTACAGGTCGTAGGATATCCAGTCACTTTCTTTTGATGTTACAGGTCATAGCATATCCAGTCACTTTCTCTTGATGTTACAGGTCATAGCATATCCAGTCACTTTCTTTTGATGTTACAGGTCATAGCATATCCAGTCACTTTCTTTGGGTGTTACAGGTCGTAGGATATCCAGTCACTTTCTTTTGATGTTACAGGTCGTAGGATATCCAGTCACTTTCTTTTGATGTTACAGGTCGTAGCATATCCAGTCACTTTCTTTGGGTGTTACAGGTCGTAGCACATCCAATCACTCTCTTTGGGTGTTACAGGTCGTAGCACATCCAATCACTCTCTTTGGGTGTTACAGGTCGTAGCACATCCAGTCACTCTCTTTGGATGTTACAGGTCGTAGCATATCCAGTCACTCTCTTTGGATGTTACAGGTCGTAGCACATCCAGTCACTCTCTTTGGATGTTACAGGTCGTAGCATATCCAGTCACTCTCTTTGGGTGTTACAGGTCGTAGCATATCCAGTCACTCTCTTTGGATGTTACAGGTCGTAGCACATCCAGTCACTCTCTTTGGATGTTACAGGTCGTAGCATATCCAGTCACTCTCTTTGGATGTTACAGGTCGTAGCATATCCAGTCACTCTCTTTGGGTGTTACAGGTCGTAGCATATCCAGTCACTCTCTTTGGATGTTACAGGTCGTAGCATATCCAGTCACTCTTTGGGTGTTATAGGTCATAGCATATCCAGTCACTTTCTTTGGGTGTTATAGGTCATACATATCCAGTCACTTTCTTTGGGTGTTACAGGTCGTAGGATATCCAGTCACTTTCTTTTGATGTTACAGGTCGTAGCATATCCAGTCACTTTCTTTTGATGTTACAGGTCATAGCATATCCAGTCACTTTCTTTGGGTGTTACAGGTCGTAGGATATCCAGTCACTTTCTTTTGATGTTACAGGTCATAGCATATCCAGTCACTTTCTTTTGATGTTACAGGTCATAGCATATCCAGTCACTTTCTTTGGGTGTTACAGATGCATCTTTTGGGAAAGTCGTGTTGGGCTACTCTGTACCAGTGCTGTGGAGCACTCTGAACCTGACGTCTGCTGTGTGACTGTTTCTGGGATGAGCCAATCTCATACCTGATCCAACTTTTATTGGACTGCTATCACTGTTTCCACAGCAACTAGCCTCTCATTACCCATCAGTGACCCTGATCAATCCACTGATGATGCAATAACCTTTTTCATTAATATAAGTGGGCTTTTTTAAGTGTCACTATTGGGCTGTTTGGCTATTTATATGCCCATGTGGAAACCTCCTTAATGTGTTAGAGGCTGGTCCAATCATGGCTTCACCTCCTCACTGTTTGGAGGCCTATCTATAGAACATGCATAATTCACTGAGTGTATCTGAACTCTGGGAATAGATTCATCACCACAAAGGTAATAGATGGCAATGTTTGATTGGTCACCTGTTGAGTGGATAGGAACTCCCATAAATTCTATGCCTCAATAACAGTTCAATGGAGGTGGGAGACATTCATTTAATATGCTGTATATTAATGTTATGGAGAATAGTATGAATAGTCTGCCTAGTGCAGCAGAGTTCTAAGGCACTGCATCGCAGTGCTTGAGGCGTCACTACAGACCCGGTTCGATCCAAGGTTCTGTCACAACCGGCCGTGACCGGGAGTCCGGCACACAATTGGCGGCACACAATTGGCCCAGCGTCATCTGTGTTAAGGGAGGGTTTTGCCGGGGTAGCTTTAGCTGGCTCATTGTGCTCTAGCGACTCCTTGTGGCAGGCCGGGTGCCTGCAGGTTGACTTTGATCGTCAGTTGAGCGTGTTTCCTTCGACGCATTGGTGGCTTACGGGTGAAGTGGGCAGGTGTTTAGAAGCGCGGTTTGGCGGGTCACGTTTTGGAGGACGGATGACTAGACATTCGCTTCTCCCGAGCCTGTGAGGGAGTTGCAGCGAGGAGACAAGATTGCAATTGGATATCACGGAATTGGGGAGAAAAAGGGGGTAAAATACAAAATTTAAAAAATTTAAAGAATAGTATGATATTAACCCATATTAAATTAGGCCTATTTCCAGCATTCGTGTAAGCCTGTAAATGTGTTAAGCGGTATAGCCCAATCAAGCAGATATTCTGAGACATTCCCTTTGAAGAAATCCCCATCGGGCCACTCGCATACCTGACTCTAATCAATGACTTGGTTCCTGTAATTACTGTTTACCTTCGCTCATTATTCTCCCAGCTTTAAACCATACAATAGTCTTCATGTGGAGGAAATGTGACCTTATTTGGGTAGTTGCCATGGCACATATATCCGGCAACGGTGGTATTGTACACAGAAGGAATAGAGGTCAGAGATCAAAGCTGCCTAAGGCAGAAGCTTTTCAATCACCCTCCCACACTCCCACACATCCATCCTCTCTCTTCTCTCTTTGCCGTTGTGTCCATTTAGAATCTCTTTGTAATTGCCCACCGGGTCAACCAGAAACAAAAGATGAACAACAGTTCTTTGGAAGACTGAGCCACAACAAATTGCTCACACATAGTGGTTCAAACAACAGTCCAGAGCGATTCATATCTTGACATTTAGAACCTAATTAAAAGCTAGGAGGGAAATGACCCAAGAGCATGGTCAACCACTTATTACAAACACACACACACACACACACACAAGCACACGAGGGCATCTGAGATTCGGTTGTCACATCTGATTTATCTCGTGAGAGAATGGCTCGCGGACACTTGTTTCAATCACAAATAAGCAGGCTTCACTGGACATAAACCCATCGGTTTGGTGGCTGGCCCTTTATGCAACAGACCTGATAAGGCCACATAGAGCTAGTGGTATAGAAATAATCGTTTGATATTGATTTCCATTTCTTCATGGTAGGGTGTTCTGTATAGAACTCTGTAAGCTGATATTGGTATGAGAGGGTATAAATAGACTATGGAAACAAGTCCTAATGCTCTGTGGCCTGGAGTAGAGATTTACAGTATAATCAGGAAATAGTTACCATTCAATAATCTAACATGCATCCCTCCCCCTGTTTCTCCGAATATTCTCAGGGTACTGTGTGGTAAGGCCTTCCAATTCAAGGCCTATCAAATAAGATGACATGAGAGACATTGTTCGTCGTCCCATAGTGACTGCCAATGCTGTTTCTTTCCTGTGCTCCATTCATTAAAATGTTCTCTGTAAGTACAGTGCACCTAAAAAAGAACAAGATTGAGGACAGCAGCAGACATTTCCGTTTGCCGCCCCCACACTCCTCTAATGATACACCGCCATGTCATATTTGTGCATGTAGAGACTGCTGTTGGGACATATTCAATATACAGTACATCAAGCAAAACAAAAGCCAGGGCTCAGTAGAATATTTTCCAATGTAAATATTACTGCACCATCTCTATTTAGAAAAGGGAGCCGGTTTGAAGGCATTTTCTTCAGGAAGATAAAGCTGAAATACTTCACAAAGGAGTAGACAGACAATGGATAAGTCAAAAGTGTCTGTAACTATAGATGAATCGATAACCACTTGCAGAAATGAGCTCAGCTAGCATGCTTCTGGTGTCCTCATATTGAAAAGCAGCAATTTCTAAAAGCCTTCGCTGTTTTCCATTGACAGAACTGGTGGTGACGTACAGACGTTGCCAGGTCAGGAATCCAAACTGAACTCCAGCCATTGTTGTTGCTGCTGAGATATATGATGGCGTACAATTCCACAGCATTCTAACCCAGCACATTGAAATATGCCAAACCTGCTCACTAGTTGTTAATCACATCAGCTTTTAAGTATGCAACCTGCTTTAATTCTCCCATTTCCATGCCTAATTGCCTATCCAGCGCACACATTGACAGAAGGAGAAACCTGTGGACACTGTAGATGAGAGGCTAAAGCGGGATTAAACTAAACAGGAATCACTGAAGCAAGGATCTCCGGCTCCTGGCAGACAGTTATTTAACGGTGCTGCTCTCTTTTCCTTCTACCTGTTTTTTCTACCTCTCAACTCTCCATCTTCCTCTCACCTCACATCTTAACTCTGCCCCTCCGTCTGTCTATTTCATATAATATCCTTCTTGAGACATGTCCACATCTGCCCCCATCCGTCTCAGATTCCAGACCCCATACTCAACTTCTTTGCATCATGGCACATTTAGCCAGGTGAGAATGTTCTCACTATGCCATTAAGATTCCAGCGATGGACCATGCTGTGTTGTCATGTGTTGCTGCCCTGCCTATGCTGTTGTCTTCGGTCTCTCTCTATGTAGTGGTTTGTGGTCTCTCTTGTTGTGATGTGTGTTTTCTCCTCATAGGTGGAGAATCACCCAAATTTCTCAGTGTTGAATAATGTGGAGCAAATCCCATGAAAACCCAGCCTCTCCAACACCTGCCTTTGAGAATAAATACCATTTCAGTCAGTGCATGTGCTCAACAGTACGTTATTACAAGCAGCACGGAGGACCTCTCACCCTGCATGTGCACAGGCCTTATTTATTTCCATGGTGTTTTCTTGTCTCTTTAAATCACCATGTCTGCCTGTCATTGGATACACTAGTCCAGTAGTATGAAGGTGTGATGAACTATTAGTTCTATTACAAGTCACACCAGGATTGATTCATTGCTTTCAACCCATTCACATTCGGGGAACCATCCGCACCGTGTCCCTTTGTCCAACGCTCTATTTCTACAGGGACAATAGAGCATCAATATGGGCCTCCTCAATCTTGTCACTTTAAGCGCGATCAATGCGACTTTCCCTCTGACTGAACGCAATTGGATACCAGCCTTCCTCTGCTTCTCTCACAGTGGATTGAACATAACGATCAATACAATCTGCTGAGGGAGAAACCCAGCAACAGCAACAACTAAGAATGCCTTGGCTGAATGAAATGCTTCATGAAGGTTTAGCTTGACAACAAATAAAATGCTGGCATTTATCAACAAGCCTTTGGACACCGCAGAGGTTCCTCTTCAGCATTAGAATGTAATGAAATTCATTCTGTAAATAACTATAAATAGCATATTTAGCATATTCAAGCCTAGTCTTGAAAAGGTTAGATTTTTAATTGTCAAAGCCTTTTTGTAAAAAAAAAATATATTTGCTCATAGAAATGACATACAAGAGTGACCATCTAAAAAGCGTAGCATATTGCATAATTCACATAATGCTACAAAACACTGCCTTAAGAAAAACACAAAATGGCTGTAGAGTTTTATATAGAGTGGGAAACTACTACTTTTTGGGGGGACATCAGTGTTTTTCTTGATGGGGAACAAAATTTGAACAGTTAGTTTTATGGGTCACCCCTCTTCCTAATAGGTGAATCGTCACATGACACGTGTTCATGGTGATGATCAATGAGTTGTCAGTGGGTTGCAGAGTGCTCCACTCCAATGAGATGGAATGAAGTGAGTCTTGGCCCACAGTCCTCAGCAATGTAGATGAATCTACATTAACAGTTCAGTCTCCTGTTGGTTGGGAGAGGTATAAGTGCCTGGTGTTTGGCCATACTAATTGTGAGTTGTTTGCCTTAAGGATTCCGTTGAACATTGTGCGTGTGTGGATGTTGTTGTTCTGCTACAGCCTAATGCTATGTGAACACTTGAGTTGAATAGTCCTATATGTACTATATCAACTGGTAATTGTCCGTAACTGTCCAGTACCCTCTTCACACACCGCACAAAGGAGTGAGTTGCTGCTGGCTCCTTATTGATTCGGGTACTAGAGGCCCAGAACAGGGCCAAATTCTTCTTCTATTTGAATAGGCTTTAAAGAACTCATCACTCCCCTCTCTAAGACACGCAGGCTGTGAGAACTGGTTAGAGCATGTTCTTGTTTGTTCAATGCATTAAGGAAGTGGAGCCAAGTCCCCCGTATCTCTCAACTTAGCATCTCTTTGTGTAGAATAAGTATATGATGACTGTGTGATTCTGTAACTTTTCAGTTCCTCTCCGGTTTACCCTGAGTGTGATCTCCCTTGCAATTGCTTGAATAAACTCTTATTAACTTGACAATGAGCTCTGCCTGATCCTTGGAACGAGTTTTCCTCAACAATGTGAATAGATCTGTGTGTCTGTGTGTGTGTGTGCTCAGGTCTACGTGTGCATCCCTGTCTGGCCTTGGAGCCCGGGCTGAAAGCAGGGCAGGGTTGGAAGGTTACTGGTTGCTAATTGGAAGGGCACTCCCACTGAGCTCTGTCAGCACTGGCGCTGCCCTCTCCTGTCAATCCCTGCCAGGGAGCCGACGAGCACAACACCACACTGACCTGACAGTCCTCTGGGAAGTGCTCCATCTCACACGGCAAACAAACCACCGCTTTGATGCTGCAGCTCCACCAACAACACTACTGTTGAGAGGCAGGCACTGCCACACCATCTACACACAGAACTCTATCTCCATCAGAGATGCAGAAGAGCTTTGAACTGAGAGGGAAAGTGTGGCTGGCAGGGTGGACTAATACTGTGTCCTCCATTATCTCAGAATAACCAGTGAGGCTGTTGATATGGAGCACTAGGCTAACACATTGCTGTTGTTTATATGGAGCACTAGGCTAACACATAGCTGTTGTTGATATGGAGCACTAGGCTAACACATTGCTGTTGTTTATATGGAGCACTAGGCTAACACATAGCTGTTGTTGATATGGAGCACTCGGCTAACACATTGCTGTTGTTTATATGGAGCACTAGGCTAACACATAGCTGTTGTTTATATGGAGCACTAGGCTAACACATAGCTGTTCTTGATATGATCCATAGCGCTAACACATTGCTGTTGTTTATATGGAGCACTAGGCTAACACATTGCTATTGTTTATATGGAGCACTAGGCTAACACATTGCTGTTGTTGATATAGAGCACTAGGCTAACACATTGCTGTTGTTGATATAGAGCACTAGGCTAACACATAGCTGTTGTTTATATGGAGCACTAGGCTAACACATAGCTGTTGTTTATATGGAGCACTAGGCTAACACATAGCTGTTGTTTATATGGAGCACTAGGCTAACACATTGCTGTTGTTTATATGGAGCACTAGGCTAACACATTGCTGTTGTTGATATAGAGCACTAGGCTAACACATTGCTGTTGTTGATATAGAGCACTAGGCTAACACATTGCTGTTGTTGATATAGAGCACTAGGCTAACACATTGCTGTTGTTTATATGGAGGACTATTTTTTAATTTTTAATCTATTTAACCAGGTAGGCTAGTTGAGAACAAGTTCTCATTTGCAACTGTGACCTGGCCAAGATTAAAGCAAAGCAGTTCGACACATACAACAACACAGAGTTACACATGAAATAAGCAAACATACAATCAATAATACAGTAGAAAAAGTCTATATACAGCATGTGTAAATGAGGTAAGATAAGGAAGGTAAGGCGATAAATAGGCCATGGTGGCGAAGTAATTATAATATAGCAATTAAACACTGGAATGGTAGATGTGTAGAATATAAATATATGAATGTGCAAGTAAAGATACTGGGGTGCAAAGGAGCAAGAATAAATAAATAAATAAATACAGTATGGGGATGAGGTAGTTGGATGAGCTATTTACAGATGGGCTATGTACAGGTGCAGTGATCTGTGAGCTGCTCTGACAGCTGGTGCTTAAAGCTAGTGAGGGAGATATGAGTCTCCAGCTTCAGTGATTTTTGAAGTTCGTTCCAGTCATTGGCAGCAGAGAACTGGAAGGAAAGGCGGTCAAAGGAAGAATTGGCTTTGGGGGTGACCAGTGAGATATACCTGCTGGATGCATGCTACGGGTGGGTGCTGCTATGATGACTAGTGAGCTGAGATAAGACGGGGCTTTACCTAGTAGAGACTTGTAGATGACCGGGAGCCAGTGGGTTTGGCGACAAGTATGAAGCGAGGGCCAGCCAACGAGAGCGTACAGGTTGATAGACTTCATCCAATTTGTTGAGTAGAGTATTGGAGGCTATTTTGTAAATGACATCGCCGAAGTCGAGGATCGGTAGGATGGTTAGTTTTACGAGGGTATGTTTGGCAGCATGAGTGAAGGATGCTTAGTTGCGAAATAGGAAGCTGATTCTAGATTTAATTTTGGATTGGAGATGCTTAATGTGAGTCTGGAAGGAGAGTTTACAATCTAACCAGACACTTAGAATAGGTGGACAAATACCTAAGTCAGAACCGTCCAGAGAAGTGATGCTGGACGGGAGGGCAAGTTCGGGCAGCCATCGGTCGAAGAGCTTGTATTTAGTTTAACTTGCATTTATGAGCAGTTGGAGGCCACGGAAGGAGAGTTGTATGGCATTGAAGCTCGTCTGGAGGTTTGTTAACACAGTGTCCAAAGAAGGGCCGGAGGTATACAGAATGGTGTTGTTTGCATCAAGGTGGATCAGAGAATCACCAGGTCAAGAGTGACATCATTGATTAATACAGAGAAGAGAGTCGGCCCAAGAATTGAACCCTGTGGCACCCCCATAGAGACTCCCAGAGGTCCGGACAACAGGCCCACCAATTTGACACACTGAACTCTATCGGAGAAGTAGTTGGTGAACCAGGTGAGGCAATTATTTGAGAAACCAAGGCTGTTGAGTCTGCCGATAAGAATGTGGTGATTGACAGAGTCGAAAGCCTTGGCCATGTTGATGAATACGGCTGCACAGTAATGTCTCTTATCAATGGCAGTTGTGATATCCTAACTTCCCTGAAAAGTTGCATATCACGAAGGCTATACCCAAGAATACCCACGCATCCTCTACTGATGGGATGAGGTCAATATCCTTCCAGGAAACCCGGGCCAGGTCGATTAGAAAGACCTGCTCACTGAAGTATTTTAGGGAGCGTTTGACAGTGATGAGGGGTGGTCGTTTGACCGCAGACCCATTATGGATGCAGGCAACAAGGCAATGATCACTGAGATCTTGGTTGAAAACAGCAGGGAAGGGCAAGATGGTTAGGAGGATTTCTATGAGGGTGCCCGTGTTTACAGATTTGGGGTTGTACCTGGTGGGTTCATTGATCATTTTTGTGAGATTGAGGGCATCAAACTTAGATTGTAGGATGGCCGGGGTGCTAAGCATGTCCCAGTTTAGGTCACCTAGCAGCACGAGCTCTGAAGATAGATGGGGGGCAATCAATTCACATATGGTGTCCAGGGCACAGCTGGGGGCAGAGGGTGGTCTATAGCATGTGGCAACGTTGAGAGACTTGTTTCAGGAAAGGTGTTTTTTTTAAAGTAGAAGCTTGAATTGTTTTGGTACAGACCTGAACAGTAAGACAGAACTCTGCAGAGATTGCAACACCACCCCCTTTCGCAGTTCTATCTTGTCGGAAAATGTTATAGTTAGGGATAGAAATATCAGGGTTTCTGGTGGTCTTCCTAAACCAGGATTCAGACACGGCTAGGACATCCGGGATGGCAGAGTGTGCTAAAGCAGTGAATAAAACAAACTTAGGGAGGAGGCTTCTAATGTTAACATGCATGAAACCACAGTTACAGAAGTCAACTAATGAGAGCACCTGGGTAGTAGGAGTGGAGCTAGGCACTGCAGGGCCTGGATTAACCTTTACATCACCAGAGGAACAGAGGAGGAGTAGGATAAGGGTACGGCTAAAGGCTATCAGAACTGGTCTTCTAGTACATTCAGAACAGAGAGTTAAAGGAGCAGGTTCCTGATAGAATAGATAGAATAGATTCAATAGATAGAATAGACTCAATGCATAATGTACAGACAAAGGTATGGTAGGATGTGACTACATTGGAGGTAAATCTAGGCATTGAGTAATGATGAGAGATATTGTCTCTAGAGACGTTTAATCCAGGTGATGTCACCGCATATGTGTGAGGTGGAACTAAATGGTTGGTTAAGGCATATTGAGCAGGTCTATAGGCTCTACAGTGAAATAAGGCAATAATCACTAACCAGGACAGTAATGGGCAAGGCATATTGATATTAGGGAGAGGCATGTGTAGCCGGGTGATCATAGGGATCCAGTGAGTGGTTGGGCTGGCTGGAGACACAGCGATTCAGACAGCTAGCAGGCCTGGGATAGCAAACTAGCAGAAGGGCCTTAGAGGGACGTCTCAACGGAGAAAAGTCTGTTTTAGCCTCCGCGTGTGGTGATGTCGATAGACCAGTTGTTCTGGATTAGTAGGGTTCCGAGTAGCAGAGAGGTCCAAGTCCAATTGGCAAAATAGGTATAGTGGCCCAAGAAATTGGCCAATGGATCTATTCAGCTAACAGTCCAATATGCTCTAGACAGCTAGTGGGCCATGGCTAGGAGGCTAGCAGATGGACATTCAGGCGACGTCGCGATGTAGGGGCCAGTTGAGTTCCCCTTTGAGCAGATTAAGTCGTAATCCAGTCGTGAAGGGTCGGCGGGGTTCCGTGCCTCGCACCAGCAGTAGAAGGAGTCCAGGTATTGTCGCCCAGGAGTGGCTGGTGGGCCTCTTCATCTAGCTGGGAGAATGGGCCTAGCATGGGCTAGCTCCAGGCTAATTGGTGTTTGCTTCGGGACAGACGTTAGTCAGTAGTAGTCACTCGGGTAGCAGCTAGCTAGTTGCGATGATCCAGGTGAAAGGTTCCAGAGCTTGCGGTAGGAGTCCGGGGATATGGAGAGAAAATAGGTCCGGTATGCTTTGGTTTGAGTCGTGTTGTACAAACTGGCAAGAGCATTACAAGCTAAAGGTTAGCTGATGACCGCTAGCATCTAGTGAGCTGGCTAGCTTCTGTTGGGGGATTACGGTTCTGAGGTAAATAAAAATACTTTAGAGAAAACAGATCCACACCACATTGGGTGAGGCGGGTTGCAGGAGAGTATTTTGAAGTTGAGGTTTAGAAAAACTATAAAAAAGAGAGAAGAGAAATATATAAAAATATATATACATAGGACACGACAAGAAGAAGGACAAAGACGTATCACTGTTACGCCATCTTGGAACAACATTGCTGTTGTTGATATGAAGCATGAGGCTAACACATTGCTGTTCTTGATATGATCCATAGCGCTAATACATTGCTGTTGTTGATATAAAGCGATACACTAACATATTGGTATTGTTTATATGGAGCACTAGGCTAACACATGGGTATTGTTTATATGAAGCACTACGCTAACACATGGGTATTGTTTATATGGAGGACTATGCTAACACATGGGTATTGTTTATATGGAGCACTAGGCTAACACATTGGTATTGTTTATATGGAGCACTAGGCTAACACATGGGTATTGTTTATATGAAGCACTACACTAACACATTGGTATTGTTTATATGGAGCACTAGGCTAACACATTGGTATTGTTTATATGGAGCACTAGGCTAACACATTGGTATTGTTTATATGGAGCACTAGGCTAACACATTGGTATTGTTTATATGAAGCACTACGCTAACACATTGGTATTGTTTATACGGAGCACTATGCTAACACGTGGGTATTGTTTATATAAAGCGATACACTAACATATTGGTATTGTTTATATGGAGCACTAGGCTAACACATGGGTATTGTTTATATGAAGCACTACGCTAACACATTGGTATTGTTTATACGGAGCACTATGCTAACACGTGGGTATTGTTTATATGAAGCACTACGCTAACACATTGGTATTGTTTATATGAAGCACTACGCTAACACATTAGTATTGTTTATATGGAGCACTAGGCTAACACATTGGTATTGTTTATATGGAGCACTAGGCTAACACATGGGTATTGTTTATATGAAGCACTACGCTAACACATTGGTATTGTTTATATGGAGCACTATGCTAACACATTAGGATTGTTTATATGGAGCACTAGGCTAACACATTGCTGTTGTTGATATTAGAGGTCGACCGATTATGATTTGTCAACGCCAATACCATACCGATTATTGGAGGACCAAAAACGCCGATACCGATTAATCGGTCAATTTATTTATTTATTTTTATTTTTAAATATATAGTAAATAATGAAACATGTTCAATTTGGTTTAAATAATGCAAAAACAAAGTGTTGGAGAAGAAAGTAAAACTGCAATATGTCCCATGTAAAATATGTGCTATGTAAGAAAGCTAACGTTTCAGTTCCTTGCTCAGAACATGAGAACATATGAAAGCTTGTGGTTCCTTTTAATTAACATGAGTCTTCAATATTCCCAGGTAAGAAGTTTTAGGTTGTAGTTATTATAGGAATTATAGGACTATTTACCTCTATACCATTTGTATTTAATTAACCGTTGACTATTGGATGTTCTTATAGTCACTTTAGTATTGCCAGTGTAACAGTATAGCTTCTGTCCCTCTCCTCGCTCCTCCCTGGGCTTGAACCAGCAACACAACGACAACAGCCACCACATCGAAGCAGTGTTACCCATGCAGAGCAAGTGAAACATCCACCCCAATGCTCAGAGCGAGTAGCGCGCTAACTAGCCAGCCATTTCACTTCGGTTACACCAGCCTTATCTCTGGAGTTGATAGGCTTGAAGTTATAAACAGCACAATGCTTGAAGCACAATGAAGAGCTGCTGGCAAAATGCACAAGAGTGCTGTTTGAATGAATGTTTACGTGCCTACTTCTGCCTACTACCGCTCAGTCAGATACTTAGATACTTGTATGCTTGCATGCTCAGTCAGATTATATGCAACGCAGGACACGCTAGATAATATCTAGTAATATCATCAACCATGTGTAGTTAACTAGTGATTATGATTGATTGTTTTTTATAAGATAAGTTTAATGCTAGTTAGCAACTTACCTTGGCTTACTGCATTTGCGTAACAGGCAGTCTCCTTGTGGAGTGCAATGAGAGAGAGGCAGGTCGTTATATTGCGTTGAACTAGTTAACTGTAAGGTTGCAAGATTGGATCCCCCGAGCTGACAAGGAGAAAATCTGTCTTCTGTCCCTGAACGAGGCAGTTAACCCACCGTTTCTAGGCCGTCATTTTAAATAAGAATGTGTTCTTAACTGACTTGCCAAGTTAAATAAAGATTAAATAAAGGTGTATAAAATTATTATAATAATAATTAAATTACATTTTCCAGTTTTCCTCCCATATGAGATGATTTTCTCAGTCTCCTGAGAGCTTGAACAAGCTGCTGAAATTCCACATTACCACTCTAATGAGCAGTAACAAGATGAACAGAGATAATCTCCACATCAACCTTCAGAATGTCACACACACACCTCACAACTATGCTGCAGTGACTGACTGGCCCATGCCTCAGGCACTTGAAGATTCACCTCAAGGAATTATACAGGGGAATGGCAGAAGATTGGATGTGGAATGATTCATATTTATTTGACCTTTATTTTACCAGGTTAGTCTCATTGAGATTAACCATTTATTTTACAAGAATATCTAGCAAAATAGGACAGTCCTATACCTATGGACTCTAAATAAATGGACCAACCTCTAGCTGCCTTCAAGTTGTCTTTACGTTCCCAGGAGGTTATGTGTAGAAGTGAGGAGGTTGAGTGAATACATAATTTTTCAGATAATGAAATACAACCTGCCAGCATGTTGAACAGGACGATAATGACCTACCGACCATGAAGTCTATAAGATTTTATTTCAGATAAAAATTCATAAAGACGATTGAAGCAAACGACACACGCTTATACCAGGGCAGACACACGACTTTCCAAGTAAACATTAAGGTATGTACATTTTAAATCCATAACGACACAGCAGGGTGTATGCTTCACTGTCAGTTAGAAGTGAATTAGTTCTGTGCAGTCAAGTAAAGGATTTAGGGTCTCCCTTATGTTGCTGTATCTCATTGGTTGAGATTTACACACGGGCCGTGGACTGTGCACATTTTTAAGCCAACCTAAGGCTGCACAATTTCATACATGAAAATACACAGAGCTCATGCATTCAATACCTACTTAGCTCAGATACAGGACGGCTGTTTATGGCCCAAGCTTGAGGGTGTGAGCTTTGGCCAACAGATAAACTTCTCTATTTGCGATTAATAAAAACTGGATCATAGGCAATATGTGACTTTGCTTGACAAAGACCTTCAAATGCGAGCATGTACACCTTTGAAGCTCCATTTCCAATATATTTGAGCCATTAGCGTACAGTCATGATCCAGCACTCTGTTTGTCGTCACATTCTGGGTGTCCTTGTTAGATATAGCACTAGTGAGATTAATGTAGCAGGGGCCAATGCTAACAGCAGAGCCACCTTCACATACCAAACATTAGTTGTGAAGAGTTTCAAGATATTTTAAGAGAGAAGAAGAGGTGAAAGGGAGGTGATTGTTGCTTGAATAGTTTCATGAGTAGAACTGATAATTATGGTTGTGTATGAAGGCCAGGGACTTTGTTCAAGGGTGGAACATGTAACTGCCATGGGATTTGCTCTCTCAGCCCTACTGCTTGATTTATAGTCTCCTTCTCCAACCCTAAAGCACCTGTAAACCACGATTTACATAATACATACACTCCACTAGACTAAGCTAATCATGATATGCAAAAGTGTCTTGGCCACCTCACATGTAAATGAGCATGGCCTAAGTTCAACCTCACATGCCACATCTATAAAACCCATGCCACTTTGAGAAAATTTCCCCTGAGCACTCAGTTACTCAGTTATGTGGCGCTAACAGGCAGCCTGATGTTGAAATGCTAATTTTGTGTCACAGCACCTTGCAGAACTCAAAATACAAAAAATAAGAAGTGATTTCTTGACAGAGAAACTTTGTGCTCGGCGGAGCTAGCATGTTGGAGTGAACAGCTGTGTGTGAGAGGCTCCTGCAACTTTTTTTGCGAAATAATCTCATTCAACCTACTTTATGGCACTTTTTACAACAAAAATTTCTTTCTAATACAAGATTGTAACTTTCTATGTGAAAATGAGTAATAAGCGACCAAAGGACAATAAATCCACAGCGGAGGCCTACTCCCCACTAAACATCGAGACAGACATGGCGGAAGGCACAGGCAACAACGTGACACTTACAGAACTTACCCGGGCTTTGGGGGAGCTACGTGGTGCTGTAGCTGAGGATCTTAATACTACTATTGCTGAACTGGACACCAAAATCGAGAGCATCATTCGAACGGTCGCTTCGCATGGCCAGAGTATTGTGGACCTTGAGAAGGCTTCTGAATTCAACGCTGGTAGGATCGACGAGTTAGAGAAGCTATGCATGTCATTGCAGGATAGTGTGCAGAGGCTTTCTGTGAAATTGTTCGACCTGGAGGGCCGATCAAGGTGTAGCCGATGTGAAATGGCTAGCTAGTTAGCGGTGGTGCGCGCTAGTGGCGTTTCAATCGGTGACGTCACATGCTCTGAGACCTTGAAGTGGTGGTTCCCCTTGCTCTGCAAGGGCTGTGGCTTTTGTGGAGCGATGGGTAACGATGCTTCGAGGGTGACTGTTGACGTGTGCAGAGTGTCCCTGGTTTGCGCCCAGGTCGGGGCGAGGGGACGGACGTAAAGTCTATACTGTTATACAGGCGTAATAAACTTTGTGTTGTTGGTCTGGCAGAGGGGGTGGAGGCGGGCTCTCGCCCAACCGATTTCTTCGCCAAGCTATTGAAGGATGCAATGGGATCGGATATTTTGTCTTCGGATCCCCAGCTGGACCGTGCACATCGCTACCTTGTCCCAGTGCCTGGATCGGGCCAACGTCCTCGCCCAGTAATCATCTGTTGTCACAGTTTCAAGACCAAGGATCTTATCCTGCGTGAAACTCGAATGAGGGGCAACCTGTCACATAAAGGGCACCCATTCCATGTCTATGAGGATTATGCGCCTGATGTGGCAAAGCACCGCGCCGGCTACAGAGATGTCCAGACCAAACTCTGCAAACTCCATCTTCACCCAGCCTTGCTCTTCCCTGCAAGACTAAGAATTAGCCCGCCTTCCGGTGAGAAGATTTGTCTCTCCTAGGTTTTGGACACAGATAAATTTATCCGGGAAAATGCGCCAATCACCGGTACAGGTTAGAGTGCCTTGTCATTGTGTGTTAGGGTCTGCTCATGGACTCAAATCCATACTATACCATAACGGGTGAAACTGTATTAAACGGACTCAGCAAGGGCTACCGAACATGTAAGACGCTGAGCCGACCAATGGATGGCGGTCAGAGCTCTCATTTAACGTTAAGTTCACTTTCATCCCAGCTGTGCTCAGGCGATGCATATTTGGGAGGCCTTCCAGGTTTGATCATTGACACTTTCGGATGGATATACTTATATTCCCCCATTTTTGTTATGTTTCGTTATTTATTTTTCAAACCTTACATTATTCTTATTACCATACCATTTACTTATTGCTTGCAGGGGACTGGGGGTGATGGTTGGGTAGACACAGACGCAGACACCTGGTTAGCAAGTTGATGTTTTGTGCCGTTCTGCCTTTGTCTAGCCGTGGGCCGCTCTCCCGACTAGATTCCCACCAGCCCTCTGTAGTGCTTGTGTATGTGTAGGTGTGCGTACATATAATTACTATTTGTACTTTATTATTATTTTCTTTTAGCATTTTAGTATTATGTATGTGTATATTTTAAATCAGTGTAGATTGTTATTCTGGGGTATGAATGTTTAATATATAATATATATATATATATATAATGTTTATATGTGTATGTGTGTATATGTTTGTGTGTGTATATGTGTGTATGTGCATGCATACATATACATACATATATATTTTTATATATTCATTTTTTTGTATGTGTGTGTGTGTGTGTGTGTGTGTGTGTGTGTGTGTGTGTGTGTGTGTGTGTGTGTGTGTGTGTGTGTGTGTGTGTGTGTGTGTGTGTGTGTGTGTGTGTGTGTGTGTGTGTGTGTGTGTGTGTGTGTGTGTGTGTGTGTGTATATACAGTATATATATATATATATATAAAAAACGTTTTTATTTTTATTTTTTTTAAATCTTAAAAAGGAAAAAAAAATATATATATATTTTTTCGTTTCTTTTTTGATTGAGGGGTACGTTTAATTTAGCAAAATTCTTGTTCTGATCTCCTGGCCCACAATATGTAAAGGTAGTGCTGTCTATGTCGGTTGCGGATGGTTTATGTTTAGACCGGCATTGCTTAGCAATATAATCTTGTGATGCTATATATTGCTTATCTCAGGCATTGACCCAGGGTGATGCTTAAGTGCGCAATATGTTTAAGTTGCAACTTATTATGTTTAGGTTTATTAGATGCTAATTGAACAATTTATTCGCGGGAGCCTCCTGAGTTCATATGTTAGTAGAAGTTCTAGGATAGTGAGAGGTGAACGTATAGTTGGGATTTTATTTTTGTTTTACCTCTTGTTCGAGGTCACGCTGTGCTTTTTTGGCATCGGCCAGACAATGTTGATTATTTTGATTTCTCAATTTTTTTTCTCTCGTATTTGTAAGTGTTGGGGAAATTACGGGAACAGGTTGGGAAGTAAAGATGCTTGCAGGGGGGAGGGGTTGGTTGGATACTGGTCGGGTGTAGGTGCTACATATGCTGATCATGATAGTTTGGTGCACTTTCTTACCTTTTTATCGAGTTACATGTTATGCAGGCCACCATAGGAACTACAAACGAGAGGAGGGCGGGGCTTACATTCACTTCCTGGAATGTCAAGGGTTTAAACGAACCAATTAAGAGAGGCAAGGTCCTAGTCCACTTGAAAGCACTATCGTCGGATATTAGATTTTTGCAAGAAACCCATCTGAAAAATAACACTCATAGCAGACTTAATTGTAGGTGGGTGGGGCAAGTGTATCACTTCTCTGCCAAAACGAGAGACACAGCGATTCTGGTATGGAAAGGAATTCCTTTTCTACATAAAACCACTATTGCGGATAAAGAGGGTCGTTATGTGATTGTAATAGGAGAAATCCACTCTACTTCAGTAACTCTACTAAATATCTATGGGCCAAACTTTGATAACCCCTCTTTTTTCAAAAGAGTCCTTGCCCTGATTCCAGATATCTCCCATACTAACCTGGTCATTGGAGGGGACCTTAACTGTGTGCTAGACCAATATTTGGATAGATCCTCTACCTGGCGAACCCCTACCTCCTATTCAAGTGAATTCTTGAATACCTACATAAAAAATTAGAACTTATTTGATATATGGAGGATCCCTAACCCTACGGGTAGGGAATACTCCTTTTACTCTCATGTTCACAATGTTTACACTCGAATTGACTACTTTTTGGTTGATGCTAAACTACTCCCCTATACCTGTAATGTGAGGTATCATGATATTATAATCTCGGACCACAGTCCACTCACCTTCTCCCTGAGATTGGGTGACATTGTACCAAACGAGATGGTCTGGAGGTTGAATCCTCAGCTCCTCACAGAACCAACATTCTGTGAACATTTTAAAGACCAATGCCATTTTTCTTTGATACCAATGACAACACAGAGACTTCCCCAGCATTATTGTGGGAAACACTGAAGGCTTATCTAAGAGGCTGTATCATCTCCTTTCAGGCTGCCAGGAGTAGGCAAAACAGAGGAAAACTGGGAGAACTGGAGGGACAAATTCACTTACTGGATAGGGAGAATGCTAGCCATCCATCTATGGAGAAACATAAAAAATGACCTCTTTTAACCTGTTAAGTCGACCCTCTACTTTTTCGAACATTCTGTTAAAAATCGCGCAACATTTCAGCTCCCTGCTACTCATGCCAGGAATATAGTATATGCATATTATTAGTATGTGTGGATAGCAAACACTCTGACGTTTCTAAAACTGGTTAAATCACGGCTGTGACTTTAACAGAGCGTGAGTTTCATCGAATAGCGCAGGAAAACCTGATCACTGAAAATAGAAATAAATATCCTTGCGCTTACTTCCAGGAATTGTTCAAAGTGAACCGAATTACATGAGACCGAGGTTTCAGCGCCTACAGCTACCACACGTTGTCTAGAGTCTTGTCATTTGATTCGCAATTGATTCTTGGTCTAACCGGTTCAAGGGAACTCCTTCCCTCCGTTCTCCGACCGGATGTTTTGGTCGAGCTCTCTCGGCCATGTTTTTTTCCAGACGACACCTATAGAAGTTACATCGCCTCCTGATGAATTTTATCGCTTATTAACGTGTACTAATACCTAAAGTTGCATTACAAAAGTATTTCGAAGTGTTTTGTGAAAGTTTATCGTCGACTTTTTGAATTTTAAAAAATGACGTTACGTTATGAAACGCTCTTTTTTTCGTTTATCATACAGTCTACATAGAACGATATCTAGGCTATAAATGGACCGATTTAATCGAAAAAAAGACCCAATAATGATTATGGGACATCTAGGAGTGCCAACAAAGAAGATGGTCAAAGGTAATGAATGTTTTATATTTTATTGTGCGGTTTGTGTAGCGCCGAATATGCTAATTATTTTGTTTACGTCCCCTGCGGGTCTTTTGTGGTGTTACTTGCTATCAGATAATAGCTTCTCATGCTTTCGCCGAAAAGCATTTTAAAAATCTGACTTGTTGCCTGGATTCACAACGAGTGTAGCTTTAATTCAATATCCTGCATGTGTATTTTAATGAACGTTTGAGTTTTAACTAATACTATTAGCATTTAGCGTAGCGCATTTGCATTTCCAGAGCTCTAGATGGGACGCCTGCGTGCCAGGTAGGAGCAAGTGTTTAAACTAGAATATAATCAGATTCTCTCAGGTAAATTGCTAAATCTTTTTTCTATGCCAAGCAAAAAATATTTTGAGTTTGGTGACAAACCACACAAATGACTTGCCAGACAACTTTCAAAAAAGTGACCGAATGATTCACAAAGTTAAATCTGCATCTGGGGAATTACTCTCTTCCCCCAAAGACATCAATGACAGATTCTGTCAGTTTTACGAGACTCTATATACATCTAAAGCAGATCCTAACCCCTTAATTATGCAAAACTCTTTGGAGGACTGTAATCTCCTGAACCAGGAAGATTCTAACTTCCTGAATAAGGAAATATCTCTTGAAGAAATTTGAGAAACAATTACATCTCTAAAGAGTGGCAAGACCCCGGGCCCAGATGGATACCCTGGTGAATTCTATAAAACATTCAACAACATGCTCTCTCCCTACATGCACAAAATGTTGGTTCAGGCCAATGAGGATGGAGCTCTCCCTTCTACTTTGGATGAAGCGTTCATTACAGTTATACATAAGAAGGGTAAAGATCTAGAAGAGGTAGGGTCATACAGACCAATATCTCACCTTAATACAGACCAAAAGATTTTAGCAAAAACTCTGGCTAACAGGCTTAGCACTTTAATTGGCAAATTGGTCCATTCGGACCAGACCGGCTTTGTCCCTAACAGAAACTCATTCTTCAATCTCAGGCGCCTCTTCAACATTATGAGGTTACCCAACGTGGACCTTGCCGTTATATCTCTTGACGCCGAAAAGGTCTTTGACCAAGTTGAGTGGCCCTATCTATTCAAGGTCCTACAGAAATGTAATATTGGAGATGAGTTCATACATTGGATCCGGCTTTTATATAGGAACCCCTGTGCGAGAATACTCACTAACCAATCATTGTCGCAATACACGGCTATAATACTAAAGATACTCTAAATAAGATCTCCCTATACGCAGATGACATCCTCCTCTATGTAACAGAACCCCAAGCTAGTATTCCAGCTATTCTTGATGTGATCAATTTGTTTGGTACCTTCTCAGGATACAGAATAAATTGGAACAAGAGTGAATTAATGCCCATACGGTTGCAAAACACCTCGTGGCTAGAACATCTCCCAGTTAAGTTATCTTCAGAAAAATTTACCAACCTAGTAGTTACCAAACAATACTCTCTACTATTTAAAGAGAATTTCCCCTCTCTAATGCAATAACTCAAGGCAAAGATACCATTTTGGAGAACCCTCCCAATTGCTCTGCTCGGAAGAATTAATGCCATTAAAATGGTCTTCCTCCCACAACTGCTCCCAGTATTCATACCTAAATCCTTTCATAAACAACTGGACTCAATTATCAATCATTTCATCTGGGATTATACGACACACAGGATAGGTAAAAAAACACCTCTGTAAATCCAAGATGGAAGGAGGATTGTCTCTCCCAAATGTTATATTTTATTACTGGGCCGCTAACCTCCGCGTTGTTACGTTTCTGCTGGATGACGCACTTCCTTCATCCAGCTGGCTTAGTATGGAGCTTGAGGAGTGTCACCCCTTCTCTATTGGCGCTGTGATTTTGTCGCCTGTCAATCTGGAGATGTCACTTTGTTGTAACAATCCTATTATACAAAGCACAGTCCGAATCTGGAAGCAAATTAAAGTCCACTTTGAGTTAAGACCAATGTCATTCATGCTCCCTGTCGCCAGGAATCCCTCCTTTGCCTCCCTCTAACCTCGATAACACCTTTGAGCGATGGGGAGAGCTGGGGATAAGTACCATAGGGGATTTATATATAGACGGGACCTTTGCTTCCTTTGAGTTGCTGAGGGAAACTTAAAATCTTCCCAGAAGTAATTTCTTCAGATACCTACAAATTAGAGACGACATTAGAAAACACCTCCCAACATTTGTGAATGCTAAACCTTCCATGTTTGACGGATGCATAAAAATATGCCCCACCTCAGATAAACTGATATCGCTTCTATATGATGCTTTTCAATCTGTTAGCACACCTTCTACTGATGCCATTAAGGCAAAATGGGAGGAAGAACTAGTGACTGACATTTCGGTGGCAAACTGGGAAGAGAGCTTGGAGTATATCCACACATGCTCCATTAATTCCAGACATCGTCTCATACAATTCAAGGTATTACACAGATTACACTATTCCAAAACTAAACTGCATAGGATATTTCCTGATACATGTGTGATAAATGTCAGGCCACGCAGGGTACACTACTCCACTGCTTTGCACTATGCTCTAGCTTGCATGGTTATTGGTGTGGCATTTTTGGGATCCTCTCTGAAGTTTTGGAGACTTCATTAGACCCAGTCCCGCTTCTGATAATCCTGGGAGTGTCTGAGTCCCTAAATGGATTAACCAACCCCCAAAAACAACTCATGTCTTACAGTCTCATTTCGGCAAAAAAAATTATCTTGTTGTTTTGGAAAAGGCGGGAAGCGCCCTCTACCAAATTATGGCTCAGTGAATTGGCAAACACTGTACACTTAGAAAGAATTAGATATATTCTGAACAATAAATGATCAACATTGATCAAATCTGGCAGCCTTTCCTCTCCTACTTGAACGAGTCGGCGCTGTGAATTTGTACTTATTAACGCACCCTCAGTTGTAATATTTTAATCTACCTTTGGGCAGCATGTGCTGGCCCTGTCACCTGAGCAGTTGGGGGGGTATAAGGGGGGATAAGGGGGGATAAAGGTGGGGAATAAGTGGGGGGGTGACATCTACCCTCTTTCCTTCTACATGTCCTTGTTCTGTATGTCGTGTTTTGTATTATTTGTTTTGTACCCAGAACTCTGGGTCTTGTTGTTCCTGTCTGCTCTTTTATGTTTAGATACGAATTGTATACCTGTCTTGTATATCTAAACACCATTCTTGAGTGTGTTCAATAAAAAATATTTGAAACAGAAAAATGTCATTTCTTTTCAATTTTTATTTCACCTTTATTTAACCAGGAAGGCCAGTTGAGAACAAGTTCTCATTTACAACTACGACCTGGCCAAGATAAAGCAAAGCAGTGCGACAAAAACAACAACACAGAGTTTTGAAAACTCTTTACCAGCCGCTACATAAAAACACTCCTGGCACTCTACCTTAAGTGGAGAATGAATGTAACACCTGCTTATGAACCGAACCGCAGGCTGCGAAAGAACACGAGGTATTAAAATAAGGAATAAAAAAGACAAAAGTTATTAGATGAGACATAAGCCTTGTGCCTATGGTTGTGTTTTGTACACTGTCATCCCAGAGCAGATTCAAATATGATATCGTGTTCTGTTTATGGGACACGGGTGTGTGCATTACAACGCATTCTGCCAGACAATATCCTACTCTGCCTGTTATGAGTAATCACACTGAAACAAGAAGGCAGTGAAGAACTCACAAAGCCCCTCAGAGATGAAATGGCACCCTTGAGGCGTGACAGGAGTGATGGAGGTCATTTTCTCTTCAATGCGGATAACGTAACGAGTCCATATGTAGAACTGGTGGGCTACCAGATCATTTCTCTTCACATTGTCCAACGTTACATTGTCCAAATGATTTGTCCCCTGGTGAAAATGTGCTTAATGATCTTTGTTTCTGTGGCTATAATTCATTCATTAGTCTAATAGGAAAAGTCGTTAGTTTGATCAGACACATGTAAAGGAAAGTACACTCTGGTGAGAGCTGATCATGTGGAACGGGTTGGAGGAATTTGCATCACTGTCAGAAGTTCTTATTCCGTTGTTTAATGAAGGTATTTCTGGCTCCTCAGGGATCCATCCTGACAATGACAGTCACATGATGACGATACTGGAAATTCAGAAAGATTATACGACATGACATTGCCGGCGCCAATTTTGCTGATGATAATATTAGAAACCATTCAAGGTCTTACATTGGTGTTTTGCACATCCTCGCTATTTTGAACACAAGCTATATTTCTCAACATCTGGTTAATACCTGATGCAGATTGCTAGCTGACTAAACATACAAGTGAGGCAGCTTGTAAAGTAGCGATATGGCGATGAAAGACATAAGGAGGCAGCTTCTGCTGAGTTCCAACAAAGTTGAGTTCTTCTTCTCTGTCTGTGGTGCAAGCTGTATCTGTCCCGGTTGGAGAGTCATCTGTGTGTCAGTGAGAATGCCCATCAGGGCTGTGAAGTGTGGTCTTTGGTTCTCCATGGATCCTGTCTGGCTGTGGCTGCTGTCTTTGTCCATACTCCATCACCTTAATCTTCCCTCATAAATTACCCTGCCCTCTTGGGAGGGGGCTTTGATTTAATAAAGCTGCCTGCCTGTCCCAACAGACAGTCATCGCTGATTTACTCTAGACCTGGCTGGTACATCGCTGTGTGTGTGTGTTTATATATATATATACATATATGTGTGTGTGTGTGTGTGTGTGTGTGTGTGTGTGTGTGTGTGTGTGTGTGTGTGTGTGTGTGTGTGTGTGTGTGTGTGTGTGTGTGTGTGTGTGTGTGTGTGTGTGTGTGTGTGTGTGTGTGTGTGTGTGTGTGTGTGTGTGTGTGTGTACAGGAGGGTCAACAATCAAAGTGTGTACAATTATGTGACTGAGTGGGTTTGTGAGGTCAGAGCTGGTGTCCTTGTGTTGGGTGTTGAACATAATGATCTGAACTACTGTAGTAGGTTAGAGGTCATCTGATGGTTGAGGCAAGGTTTAGATTGTAGCCTATCAATTGTACATACTCTATTACACTTTGTAGCTGAGAATAAGCAACTCAAGATTGAACTGAATCTACTAGGGTTTAGCTGCAAAACATCTGAAACTAATTACAATCTAGACTTTACCCCCCTGTGATTTCAGTGGTAAACAGAAGCCTTCGCGGTAAACAGTAAATTCAATTGTTTCTGATTAGGCAGAATTAAGATATTATAAAAGTAAGCATATGCTATCACTACCATCAATGCCTGAAATGTATGGTGTCAATTTAATCTGTTAGTTTAAGTTACCCCATTCAACTTTGTAAAAAAGCTGCAGATAGCAGCGTATAACGGACAAGCAGATATAATGGAGAAACTACACCCTACCCCTTTACTCTCTCAGAATCACCTTTATAAATATGTCAGCTGCTCCTCTCTCCCCCCTGCCGGTAGGTAGAGTACAGGTGGTGAGGCAGGAAGGCCCAGAGGGCTCTAAGAGGATGCCTGCCATCATGAGAGGATGCCTGCCATCATCACCCCTCCTGGGTCAGTACAGCTCCAGAAGGGCCAGGGGAGCTGCGGTGCTGCGCTGGCTATAAGACGTCTTAATGAGGCCCTCTGTCTCTCTGACATGCCTCTACGGCGTCCTGACTGGGTGACAGAACCATTTATCTGGGAAATCTCTCAGCTCAGCCCTCCTTGAAGAGAGGGGTGCAGACTGCAGATAGGTGCGGAGCATGCTCACACAGTATAGCAGACCTCCATGGGTGTCTAAATAGGATGTTTCCATATGCACTGGCTTACTGTGAGTTAATGTTGCGCAACAGCTTGCTATGACATTGTGCAGAGAACGATAAACTCAAGAAAGATGGTTATATGCAGCAAATAGTATACATGAAGTTATACTTCAAATTGTCTCAGGTATAAGCAAGCAAATGGTTTCATCGCTATTCTACCTTGGGGGTGCATTGGACCCCCTGGGTAGAATAGTTTGCATCATGAACTACGGGGGATTTAATCTATTTATTGTCACTCCCTGATCTGTTTCACCTGTCTTTGTGATTGTCTCCACCCCCCTCCAGGTGTTTCCCATCTTCCCCATTATCCCCTGTGTATTTATACCTGTGTTCTCTATTTGTCGCTGGCCAGTTCGTCTTGTTTGTCATGTCAACCAGCGTGTGTTGTATCAGCTCCTGCTTTTCACCAGTCTCTCTTTTCTCGTCCTTGTTTTGACCCTTGCCTGTCCTGACCCTGAGCCCGCCCACCTGACCACTCTGCCTGCCCCTGACCCTAAGCCTGCCTGCCGTCCTGTACCTTTGCCCCACCTCTGGATTACCGACCTCTGCCTGACCTGTACCTTTGCCCCTGTTGCTGTAATAAACATTGTTACTTCAACTCGGTCTGCTTCTGGGTCTTACCTTTATCCTGATAATTCATATTATGTTTTTAGAGTCATCGCAATTTCCCCTCATGCAATCCCTGGTGAAATTGATGTTTTATGTCCAAAGACTCTAGCATTTCCATTTGATACCCCTTAGAGACTAGTATAATTCTAATTTTACAGAAAAACATATTTGCACCACTATCAAACTGTTAAGTGCTTTGAAAATACCCTATAGCTAGAATAACCCATTAAACAGGCCTGCCAGTGTTTCCATTTTGAAATACTCAGGAGTGAAAGCCCATAATGCAATGTTCTAGCATTCGGTGTCCCTCTGCGCCAATTGTCAGGGCCCGGGTTCCAAGTATGGGCTGCTGCTCTATCATGGTTCAGGAGTATGACGAGGCTTGACTCTCAGGGTTCTGGGGCTGTTATAGATCTTAGGGTCTATTCTAAAATGTTCGTCAATGAGAATCACCTCTTAGCTGACGTCTTAACCAGCTCTCCCTGTTGTCTACTTTGTGCCTTCCTACCAGCTGTAGTGCGTGTCTCTGCTCACTGCCTTCTATAACGTCTTGATTATACCATTTTGAAAAGCTGTTCGTCAATCAGCCTCTGCTGGTGTGTGACAATAGGCTACATCTCTGGAATGCAGAGCTCTCACTACTCTCTATTCCACATCTCTGTATATTTGTTAAAATGATTGATATCTTTGTGTTTACTTGAATTGTTATTCTCTGACTGCCTTCCCTAGATATTGATCAACCTCAAATGCTCTCAGCAACCTTTCATCCGTCACAGATGAGTTGCTTGCAGTTGTCTAAGAAAGTGGTGCATGCTATTTTACAGGAACATACCGTACACATGTGTTTTGGTGTTTTTCTCCATGGGTGAATATGTCTGCAGCAGCTTGTTTATTCCGACGTACCGGCTCAGACACCGGGGGCTGGAGTTGACCGTCTTCAGACAACACATCTTCTCGGCTGCTCCCTGTATGAATATCAATGCGACTGAATCAACGAGATTGATTAGAGGGGTCTGTTGTTTAACTCCAGGGCCGAGCACTCCAGTTATTAGTTTGTTTACTTAGCTATTAGCATTGCTTTCTGTTTTTCTCTCCCACTCAGTATGTCCCAGTATATTCCTGCTTTGTGTTAACTGCTCTCATTAAGGAGAACGAGGAGAATGAGGAGGCGGAAGGCCTTTCCCCTCACGACGCCAGCGAGGTGATTTAGAGAATGACAATGCAAAAATTATAGTAGTTGACCCTGGTGCAGGTAGAGCCCGCGGCTGGCACTTGTTGTCCTAGACCTTGTCACTCATAGAGTTGTCATACCTGTGACTAATATAGGTTCAGATGAAGCTGGCCAAGTGAGCAGTCCCTACACGGATTGTCATGTTTTGTCTTAGATTGTCTTGTCATTTTGCTTTTCCCTCTGTTCGTTTTCCCCCTGCTGGTCTTTTTAGGTTCGTTCCCCTTTTTCTCTCTCTCTTCCTCTCTCTCTTCTCTCTATCGTTCCGTTCCTGCTCCCAGCTGTTCCTATTCCCCTAATCAATCATTTAGTCTTCCCACACCTGTTCCCTATCTTTTTCCCTGATTAGAGTCCCTATTTCTCCCCTTGTTTTCCGTTTCTGCCCTGTCGGATCCTTGTCTATTGTTCACCGTGCTGTGTCTGTGTATCGCCCTGTCGTGTCGTGTTTCCCTCAGATGCTGCGTGGTGAGCAGGTGTCTGAGTCTGCTACGTTCAAGTGCCTTCCCGAGGCAACCTGCAGTTCTTGATCGAGTCTCCAGTCTGTTCTCGTCATTACGAGTGGAATTATGTCTTATGATTGTAGATTTACTTTACTGGATTAAAGACTCTGTTTTCGCCAAGTCGCTTTTGGGTCCTCATTCACCTGCATGACACGGATAGCATGAATTGTGGTATTCCATGTTTTCCTGACTGACTACATCAACTCTTTTTTTGTGTTATTAATTTAGCATGCGGGAGGAAGATTATGTTGAAACAGGTGTTGATCTTGCATTGTGCTCTTTGGAAAATGCATTGTGTTCTATTTTGGACTTCTAATATTCTTGATATGATTTCCAGGTTCTTCTCTCATCAACTGAACAACAACGAATTTGGCTCTGTACTTGGAGATGACTGGCAATCATCAAGCATGACATCCATACAGAAACTAGCGTAATGGACTGAAGGATTCATTTATGCTAATATTGGAAGACATTGACAAGAGGGGTGATTGCTTATTAAATCTTCCTCTGGAACTAGCGTATATAATTGTACACAGTCATGAAACCTCCACTCAACCAGTCTTCTATTGCAACTTTTCAATCAAACGCTTCCCTCTTGTACATTTCTCATGTAATCTGTTTATGAGGCAATTTCAGATTTGTGCGTAAACAGCCCAACAACTGCACAATTAGCTGAATGTGAGATGAATATCAATGAGATTCTGTTGCCACCCCCCTCGCTGCTGTCTGACTACAAAAACAGCCAGTTGGAGAATGGACCCCCCCATGTTAATGGCTAAAGGAAGCAGGCAGTGAATACTACAGGCTAGTAAACCGGCCCGATAATGACATTCAGAGGTCAGGGGATTTGTTTTTTCCCCCCACATATTATCTAAAACCTGATAAGCAGGTCTGTTCACTCTGTGCTCTCGGACAAAACCATGCAGCCTCTGCATATTTATTCAACCTCATCCCATCCCCCTAGAAATCCCTGCTATTGAAAAGTGGGCTTTTACAGTGTTCATCATCCTTTGGAGGAAAGCAGTCTATTCTGCTGAGCTCTGACTTTACACTGGGATAAAAATATTTCTGCCTAAAGTTCAGGGGAGAGCCTGGGAGAGAATGGTGCGAGGGTTAGCCAGCCACGGGAGGGCTAATAAGAAGTGAATCAATATTACATCCGTGTCATAAAGGTTAGCTCACACATTATGGCCAACTACTTTCTTTCACCATCCAGCACAGTGAGGTTTGATTGATTTGATTTGATCAGGTTAATCTTGATGGCAATGCTGGACCTTCCTTTCAAACCTACCAGTATTAAATCTATGTAAATCAGACCTAAACATCTGAAGGCTGTGAGAAATAGGAACGGTGCGTGTGGAGCGCTGTATGAACTCATCATCAGGCAGTAGAGTGAATCAACGGTGGCACTCCCAGAGGTTTAGTAGCTGATGGGAAAAGAACGGAGGAGGGGTTTTCTCTGAGATAATAGAATTACATTCACAACTAGAAAAGGATTCCGGCGAGGAGTCCTTTTAAGATTACATTTCCCTCTGCAAGGGGAATAGCAGGGGATATTCCTGGAAAAGCAGGCGAGGATATCTGGGTGAAACAAAGGTTACAGGATGGAGAGGACGTCTTCTCTCTCAACTCTGATGTAATACTATCTGAGGTCAGAGGTTACTGCAGTGACAGAGATTTAGACTATTCTGTTCCCTTTGAAGTTTACACGATGCAATTCTCCTAGCTTTCATGTGAACTCCTGGCAGGAACATATAGGAATATACAGCTTTTTGTGTGAATGAATGCATTGTTTATGCTGTCGATTTGTACTCTGTGAGAACATGTACAGTTTGTATATTTGACGTTGCAATTGCTGCAATACCGATGGCATCTCAATGGCTCTTTCAGATATTGCTATTTTGCGTTGTTTGGTTCTGTATCCATCGAGAATTGGTTTGTGTTTAATGGATACAATGCTTATTTTAAAATTGACTTTATTGTTTTCAAATTTCCTGCCATAGTAAACGCAAATGCTGTTGTGTACGAGAGAAAAGATGGGAATAACTACCGAACCTAGTAAATCCCGTCCCAAACATCAGTGACACTCCCACGGGCCCAGACCAGGATATTGGGTTGTCATCTACAGTCAACAATGCACGGGGATGGATTATCAGAAAACAAAAGGAACAAGTATGTTTAGTATTCAGAAGGTCTGGTCACAATCTGCCAAATGGCAAAAACAAGTCCTCTCCCCATCTCGGCCCTATCTTCAGGCCCATTCCTTCAGCATTTATTATTTCACTGTTTTCCACTGTAATGTTGATCTTGCCCGTGCAGAATAGCCCTCTGCTGTCATGTCCATGTGGGAGAATTGAATTCTTCGGTGAGTGGTGAAGAGGATGTTACGCTCCTGCACGGCACTGATAACTTTCTGCATTTGACCACGTATTGTGTCGAGCCGAGTGGCTCCTGAAAGCAAAAGTACTGTAAGTTGCTTCTTCCCGAAAGGACGCTAAATAGATTCACACTCTTACATCCGTAAAAAGTTTAGAGTTGAAATGTGGACAAATGTTTTGAAAAGGAAATAGAGGAGATTGAAATAGGGCAGACATGAGATATGAATGCGACTTGATCTTTACATTTTCATATTTTGTTGCCATATTTTGGTACTCTTCAAGGAAATAACAACAATTTCACACACGCTTTCCGTACATTTTTTGATTAAAAATTCATAATGAAATCGGAATGTATAGTGCATTACCTATCCATTGTGATCAAGGTTGGAAGGCGTGTTTCAAATAGTCAGTAGTTTATTTCTGACTCTGATGGCTTTCTCACTAATTAGTCAAGCCTCGACATGAAAACCTGTCAACTGGATGGTACCCAGGTCTGCTGCTTCTACAAATGACAAGCGAGAAAGTTCTGGAAATGCTCCATTGACATCCAGGTGATTTTTTGCCTCTGTCTCGCTATTTATTTCCATCTCTCACTCTCTTAGCTGGCAGTCCTATCTACAAAGTCATATTTTTCTCCAAATGCCACTTTCAGGGCAAAAATAGTAGCTTAATAATCATGAACTCTGTCATCTGAGTAGATCTACATGTAGGTGTAGGTGGGGTTTTGACCCCAAAAGTGTCAAATACCACTATTGGAACTGGCCAAAACAGGCAGCTTAGACACCATTTCCATGCAGCAAGTCACCCCTCCCAAACTCTCTCCATTCCGCAGCCATTTTCCAGAGCGATTTCGGAGTATAATAGCACTCACAAATCATCCGCTGGGCAGTGGAGTCTGGGAAATTGATGTCCCTTCATTTCAAAACAATGGAGGTGCCTTATGAGGGGGCTCATGATGTCATAACTTCAGGAGCTGACAGACTGGGCAGGGAGAGGGAACGTGGCCCGTGGACAGGCGCAGGGCCAATGGAACCCTAGGCAGGTACGACTCAATCAATCCCTGCACTGGGGAGACGCGGGGCTGTGGTCCAAGTAGCCAGAGACATGCTCAATCACATCTCCTCACAGTGAACAAATTGACAGCCTTTACTCTGGGTATCATCCCCTCCTAATCCCCCCAGTCTGCCAGCCTCTCTTTCTCTCCTTCCCAATCGAACATGCACAGAAACAGGTCATTCAAAGTATAATCTAAGACCATGTACCTCATCATTCTGGCAGACACCGCCTGCACAATGCCTCATTGGGTCAACCGGGCAAAGCATTGAGATCAAAAGTATTCAAAGTTTTTCAAAGTTGCATGATAAACTGAAGACAAAAAGAGAGAGAGAGCGATATGTGTTGTCGCAGAAGTTCATTTTTTATACGTCTCTCAGTCCACCAATATACAGTCAGGCAGGCTAATATCAGTTTAAAGAGTTTAAAAAGGATTAAAGAGCTGCTGGGGGTTGTGTGAGAGACATTGAGTAATAAATAATTCATGCAGGCCAGTGGAGGAAGTCGATAAATCTCCAGTTTTTGAGTCCTGCATGCAATTTAGAGGGCCGGGCACTGATTTAAACCCATAGATGAGACGAATAAAACCATCATTTCTAAGGGGAAATTCAAATCATCAACCCTATCCATCAAACCCCTTCTGTGTGCTTTTGATGAATGTTGCTCCCCTGTGGGTTTATATGAGAGCAAGGGTTACCACACCTTCAGAAGAAAATATTAAAAAGACACTTACATACTGGATTACTCCCAACCAAGGGTGAATTGGAAGTGGATTGACTTGGCTGGGCTCCTGGCTACACACCTGGTCTCATACATACATATGGAACGCGACTGCGTTTTTGAACGAGTCGCCCCACGGTAGTAGAACCTTTTCACACCGGAGGCACTGTGTCCTGCCTCACCAAATCCAACCATCACTTCAAAGAGACAGGACAACGGTGATCTTTGCATGACGGATGGGGCTTTCCTGGCTCTAAGCACTGGGGAATGAGTCGCTATGAGTATCTGGGTCTCGCACACCATGGCCTTCCAACAGTCACGAATAACACAGACACTAGAACGTCACCCAATCAGCATGGAACCAGCCCCCACCCCCGTTCAATGTAAGATGGATGCCTGGTCTGGTTTGTGGAGATCATAACAAGGCTGGCAGGATACGCATCCGGGGGAATGTGAGGAGACGGTGTGTGGAGTGATGACGTGCTTTTCCCTGTGCTGTCACCGAGGCTGTGGCATGGATGGCTGCTTTACAGACTCTGAGCCGGGGACTGATGGCAGAACGTGAAGAAAACAGACGGGGGGGGGGGTCTCTGTCTGCTTACGTTCGTCAGCGAGGGTCACTGTCACGACGAATCCTCTGATGTAAATGAGGCTAACCGCACCGTCTGGAGACACACACACACACCTCTCTTTCTCAGAGCAGAGCACAACTCCAGGGCTGTCAGACAGGGTTGTGAGGTTAAGGGAGGTTGGCACAGCAGAGCAGGAGCAGAGCAGGCCGACTGTCAATGCTGTTGACAGCAAGACGGACGGACCAATACTTGAGGGAGCAACAGGCCCACTTTCCCTGTTTTATTAACACACTGTCCTGTCAGGGATGGATGTCTCCCAAATGCATCCTAACCCTCCTTCATCATCCTTCATGACCTGCTATCATTCACCTTAATTTCTTAAGACATCAGTATACACTCATACACATCCTATCATAAACACCCCCCCCCCCCCCCCCACTCCCCCTCCTCTAAACCCTAACAGTAAGCTTTTCCCCCCGTTCAGGCCTCCAGATCCATATATGAGAAGTTATTGGGCCAGGCCGGCTGGAGGTAACACAGTCATTTCTCACCACTCTGTGCCTCGGAGGAGAGTCGGTGATCCCAGTCAACATTAACATCAGCTTTCTGGAGCAGGGCCTCCATTAAGAACCAGCTGCATTGGAAAAGCCCATCACTGCGCTAAGGCGAGAAGCAGAGCTAGAGAGAACACACAAGGGGAGGGAGATGGAGACAGACAGGAAATATGAGGCGACTGTGGGGAGAGGAGAGGGAGAATAATGAACTGAAACAGAGGAGGAAGGAGGTCAGGTTGCGATGGAAAGGAGAACAACTGAACCAATAAATCACAAGTTAATAGATCACTGGAATGACGTCCCCTAGGGATCTCTTTTCAGAGCCACGAAATTACACAGCTTAATTCTCAATTAACTCAGTATAAGAATCCGGGTCCTTCTGGATTAATTCCAAGGTATGTGATGCCTGATGTGATGGCAGACATAATGATTCTATCCAGCCTATTTCAAATATTTTTGCTTACAGGTTGATACACTGGGAGACAGGAGGCCATATTGGTTTGGATCTATGGAGACGTATTCCAAATGAATCAGGTATAAATCAACTAGGAAGGCTGAATAAGTGGTACTACTCTGGAGACCTTTCCATCATAAGTGGTTGATCCTCCAAGTCTAAACCACTGTCATCCTGTTCACACAGATGAAAATGTCAGTCATTGTTTACATGTTTTTTTTCTTCTCATTCATGCCACCTAGACTTAATGCTCTCTCCTGACATTATCGCTGCTAGGGAGTTTAAGTGCAGTTCATCATTCCACTGCCCAAAACTGTGAAAGCTGTCACGCCTCCAGACTTCAGTCAATAGGCAAGACCATGGTGAGTCACCACTGGCTCGCAGAAATGTTCTCTCACCATGCACATAATAATGAGAAGGATCTGAGTGACCTTAAAGGCAAAATGAGGCAGTTTGGTCGACAACGCCACTCAGCCAACACCAGCCAATTCAGAACCAATGTCTGTGGATTAAAGATGATATCTACATTGAATGCACATATGTTTAGTCTGATGGAATAAAGCAGAGCAGATTTCTCATTCAACCTTTTTCGGCATGTATTCATCTCTATACAAGCCTATTGTTATATATCCAAAGACATTCTGTTATTTACAGAAGAAAGTAGTTACTCTTTGGCAACCAATCCCTCCCTTTTCCCTGTAGTTCTGTTTAACTGCAACAAAGACAGCATTACAGCCTGCTGTTTATACTCACAACAGGACGTGCTTGTTGAAACGAGCTGCGGGCTTTTCTGACTGGTAAAAAAAAATTGGATTTTGTCTGTACCTACCGCCACCTCAGGACGTAGGTCAATACGTCACAGGCACATTCATCACACGGCATCTGGTCTGATATATCTATGGCCATGTTGCCACCATCCTGACTTATGAGATAGACCAGTAAGACAATACCCAAATACCTTCCACCTCCACGTTCACGGAACACGGTGAAGCAGAGAGAATAGTGTCTCCTGCATTCTAACAGCTCCCAATTATCTCTTGTCTCTGAGTCGAAGCCCCTCTGATTTTGTCCTTGGAATTATTATTTTTTTTTATCGCTCGCTTGCCTGTTCATTGTTCTCTACTCGTCTTTGTTCCGGCTGGTCTGACAAGCCCAGAGTTTTTCTCTGGTTGTGCTTCTTGTTCTTTTTCTTTAGCGTCCTGCCTCCTTTCTTGGATGGTTCCCGGAGAGGTCTGTCAGAGGGTGTGAATTCAGAGAATCTATCCCCCGAGTGTGTTTGTGTTACACGGACACACTGTATTCTCTGGGCCCCCTCGGCAACCTTGTCTCTGTCAACTCAAAGTAACAGCATATCAGACGGGCCCGTTCAGTTTGACACGGCCAGCTGACTCAACGGGGGAGTCCAAAGATAATAACGGACATAATAAATCCTTTCATAAACCCACAGGACTCGCATATAAATACCACATAGAATCATCGGGGGGACGGCCGTGCACAGTTCCTAAAACGCACACAAATGGCTGAAATACACTCTTTCTCCATGGCATTTATTCCAAATGTCAATTCAGCCACCTGGAAAGGGTTTTGTCCACAATGGTTTGTTCATGAATGTCGGGTCGAGTCATGGATCTGTGTGCAGTAGGGCTATAGGCCAAATGGCTGGTTGTTTCTCTCACTGACAGCCTGAGGTTGAGAAAGTTAGCTAGATATCTAGGTATTGGATGATCCGGACATGTTGTGCTTCTGGCTTATGGAAATGTCTCTGAAATATCATATGTCTGGAGTCGTCCTGGTCTTGTTTTGATAGTGGAAGTATGTCATGACCCTGTTTCCTCTTTGTCCCAGTCACTCTTCCTCCTTGGGATATATCTACATCCTCCAGTGATTTCCCTCCACTGTCCCCCCGGGCACAGCTAGACACACATCTTTGCTCTTTCTGAGAAATAACAAGGAAATAACAGACATCTACGAAATGCCATCCAATACTAACAAGGCAGCGGTATTTACAACCGTTATCTGGCCTTTGTCTTGCGTTTACGTATAGTTAGACAGAATGGACAGCAGCAGTAAATCTAACCAGCTGAGCACATAAAAGAACTGGGTTTTACTACACAACATAGTGGATAAAGAAACAAAAGGTAATAATAATAATAATATAATAAAGGTGAGATGAGTTATACCTGAAGCTACAGTATAAACAGGTCTGCACTCACAAATGTACAAGAATTAACGGAGGCACTGCTGAATCTGTAACCTCAAATGATCATTGCCTGCATTAGTATCGCTCGGTTTTAACACGTGTTCAACATGATGGGCCAGTAACCGAAAGGTTGCTGGATTGAATCCCAGAGAAGAAAAAAAATGAGGAAAGACACATTTCAATTGAATGCATTCAGTTGTACAACTGACTAGGTATCCCCCTTTTCCTTTCCCTTTCTGCTCCTTAAATTAGCCAGCGTCTTGGACAGGAGCATTTTTCTCTGCTATGATTCCATCATTATCTTCAGAGCCTGTGTTTAGCTGGTGAGAGCGTGTGGGCCTGTACAAAATGGAGCTTTTGTGTGAAGCAGTAGTCTCTCTACTACTCTAATTGAAGTTTCATTTTCGCAGATTGCCTTTTTTTCTCCTCTGACACTGGGATAGGAGAAGCACAATTGCTTTGTAAAATTGCATATGCAATTTACAGACTTGCTTCTTTGGCACATTCTGCAGTTCTGAACATTCACCAAAAGAATGATAGTATTTATGTTGCAAGAGGCTCGCAACAGGACTAAATGCTGTAATTTCGTGCCAATTCCTTTCAATGGTACGTTTTGGCAGTATCTACTGAACAGAGAATGAAATAAAGCCTTCTAGTTTGACGAGAGTGGGGGGCATTTAGGGTTCCTTAATGGTCGGAGGACAGGACCAGGGCAAAGGTGACATAGAACAACAGAGGTTTACAATAAGGATTTGTAATTAAGATGTTAAGGCCTTTTAAGAGTACAATTGAATTTAAAGTGTGAGAATGACCTTTAAAACCATGTTAGTCCTTTACATAGGGGCTGAAAACACTTAGTTGTTGAAAGTGAATGGCTGAGGATGGGAAAACAACAGATTCACTAGGGCAGGGGAAATGCAGAATTAATTCAAGAAATACACGATTAACCTATCACCTTGGTAGACATGTCAACCTTTGGGGGGAGCCCAGTATCCAGGAGAAAGAGGGCATCATTATAAGGTACATTCTTTGAAAAAAGGTTTCCAAAAGGGTTCTTCAGCTGTCCCGATTGGAGAACCCTTTTTGGTTCCAGGTAGAACCCTTTTTGGTTCCAGGCAGAACTCTTTTGGGTTCCATGTAGAGCCCTCTGTGGAAAAGGTTTTACATGGAACACAAAAAGGTTCTACCTGGAACAAAAAAGGGTTCTTCAAAGGGTTCTCTTATGGGGACAGCCGAAGAACTGTTTTAGGTTCTAGATAGCACCTTTTTTCCAAAGTGTGTAGATGAGAAACAGGAAATAGAGATGATGACGGTGATCCAGGTGGTGAATGAAGAGAAAAGGATGGGCATAGGAGTTTGTGTGTGTGTGTGTGCGTATGTGTGCCAGTGTGCTGTGTGACCATGAGTTTATGTGCGTGTGTATCTGTACGGCTTCCTGGAGTGTGAATGTCAAATGTTTGAGATGCTATCTTTCTTTCTGACATAACACAAACCCATTCAGACAGTCTCACTGGTCCTGTTAGTGGCTGTGAATGATTAAAGACCCAGTCCTGTCAGACTCTGCCTGAAAGAGCTCAAACTCACCAGGACTGTAGGGAGACATTTTTTCAGCCTCGTATCATCGTCCCTCTTCCTGTCTAATTGCTCGTTAGTGTTCATGACCCGAAAGGGGAGAAATTGACACAAGGCTCTCTCACAAACATTCACACAGTCAGCAGCAGCAACAGCAGTAGCACTGTAGTGGGAAACATCCCTCTAGAGTCCAGTATATTCTGTCTGGGCAGAGTTGGTAACAATAACAGCCAGATGAGCCAGGCTGGCTGTATCATTCTCTACCTACTGAGTCTAGAACGGGGATTGGGAAAACGAATCACCCCTTAACACTTTCCTCTCTTGGACTCATTCTCTGTGTCCCTCACCATCAAATGCAACTCCAATAGCCAACCTGTGTGTGAGAGGTCAGAGGGCAGGGAGGGAAAACCATCTCTCCATGTCTTCTGTCTTCTTCCAATCCCACATCATGGAGGAATTAGATCTGGCTGCAAAATTACAATGTCACTGCTCTGCCATGGTTCCAACGGGAGCGGGGACTGCTGAATGTTTTATGGAGCCAATAATAATGGAGCTAGAAGAGCAGGGCCGGATTTATCCGGTGCCGAGGCTTAGTGCAATTAAGCACCGGGCATGGCAGCCGGAATTATTACTGGATGAGTGGCAGGACTTAGGAACACCTGAGGCTTCCTCAGCTGTGTCTGAGAACCGAAAACAGGCAGAGAAATATCTTGTGATATCGATGGTACTACTTAGTAGTACTACTATTACTTTATTATTCATTTATTTATTGCATTTTACCCCCTTTTCTCCCCAATTTCATGGTATCCAATTGTTTAGTAGCTACTATCTTATCTCATCACTACAACTCCCGTACGGGCTCGGGAGAGACGAAGGTTGAAAGTCATGCGTCCTCCGAAACACAACCCAACCAAGCCGCACTGCTTCTTAACACAGCGCGCATCCAACCCGGAAGCCAGCCGCACCAATGTGTCGGAGGAAACACCGTGCACCTGGCAACCTTGGTTAGCGCGCACCTTAACCACTGCGCCACCCGGGAGCCCCGTACTACTATTACTAAGCAGTCTTGGTTCTCTGTTATGATACAACAAAGGATTCGGCACTGTTTACAGACAGCAGAGGGGAAGCTCTTTCTTCCATCTCTGAGCTGTGTCCCAACAATAGCTGATAGGCTAGCTGCTAGCCCAAGGGTAATGCAGTGAACCCTCTTGATTAGAATGGAACAGTGTCACGGTGCACCTCAAAGACACTGCAACCTTTTAGATGCCTAGGCTAATTCAGAGGGAGGAGACCAGGAAAGAGAGTTAGAGAGAGATGCAGCATGGATGATTCATTACAATGATATCAACGGATCTTCAATTTTCTCCGGCCATGATTAAAGCATGTTGACGTTTATTGGGATGAATCCTGTCCTGGAGAGTTATGTTTAAAATCCGATTGTATGACTTTGTGGCTGTGCCAGCTAGTGACTACCCTGCAGAGCTTCCTCCAGTACATAAGCTTTTACATAAGTCATCCCAATAAATGCCAACCTGCATGATTTAATGTATTCAGGTCTCCCCCTGTGGGACACTAAACAGATCACCTAGAACCAATTTTGAAGAGTAATGGCTTCTGATGTATTCTATCAAACTTTTACACTACAATCATCACTGGGTTCATCTGAGGTAGTGTAATTCACCACCGTATAGACTAGAGAGCCCTGAAATACTAAACGGCAAGCTTGGTTTTTACAACCAATTACCGGGTCACTACATCTCTTCAGCATTTTTTATGAAATATGCTGACACAATGCACAGAAGAAGAAGATAAACACACGACATACCGCTTAGTTCAACAACCTCCAATAGACTTTGTAGGAAATGCAATGACACTATTTTATTTGATCCATACTTCACAGTGCTAGACAAAGATCTGGAGGAGCATCACTCAGTGCTGTGGAGTTCCTCCGGTACACCCCATATAAGTTCTGACTCCTTCAACGTCAGATAAATAACCCATCATCTGCTCCAGGTGTAATGACTGCTGTTATGACAGCACAATTCAGCTGGATTTTACGCGCTGTGGCTGGTTTGATTGTCCAAATTTTTCAATGTTCCTTGAGCTGAATCGCAGGCTTGCGAGAACCCTATTGTTACAGTATATAGGCTACAGAGTTGTATCAGGAAATCATATAACGTGCAACGTAAGTACTCATTTGGAGCGGAGATGGGCATGCTGTATCTCAACACATCTCCGTGTTCTGAGTGATGGTTACTAGCATGGTCAATGTAGCTGCTCAAGAAACCGTCTAGAGAGGACTTGCTAAACATCCTTACCACTCCATTGTGCTCAGTACGCTAGAGTGGAAGGTTTGCACATGCTCTTATTCCATTCTCCCATTTTAGCCTAATTACATCCTCTTCCTTAACAAGCCTCCATCGCTGGTGCCTCAGCTTATCCATACAAAGCTAAAATAAAATTTTAATTGCATACGAATAAAATTTAAAAAGTGTGATTTGACACCAGCAGCTCAGCGTAGATGTGGCAGCCTGCTGTGGTTGAAAGCGTGATAATCAGGCATTCCTTTCAACTGGTGCCATCTCTCAGCTCCACTGATGTGCACCGCACCACTGCTCGATCAAACTGCTCGATCACCACCACAACACTGCTCGATCAAACTGCTCGATCACCACCACAACACTGCTCGATCAAACTGCTCGATCACCACCACAACACTGCTCGATCAAACTGCTCGATCACCACCACACCACTGCTCGATCACCACCGCACCACTGCTCGATCACCACCGCACCACTGCTCAATCAAACTGCTCGATCACCACCGCACCACTGCTCGATCACCACCGCACCACTGCTCGATCACCACCGCACCACTGCTCAATCAAACTGCTCGATCACCACCGCACCACTGCTCGATCACCACCGCACCACTGCTCGATCACCACCGCACCACTGCTCGATCACCACCGCACCACTGCTCAATCAAACTGCTCGATCACCACCGCACCACTGCTCGATCACCACCGCACCACTGCTCGATCACCACCGCACCACTGCTCGATCACCACCGCACCACTGCTCGATCACCACCGCACCACTGCTCAATCAAACTGCTCGATCACCACCGCACCACTGCTCGATCACCACCGCACCACTGCTCGATCACCACCGCACCACTGCTCGATCACCACCGCACCACTGCTCAATCAAACTGCTCGATCACCACCACAACACTGCTCGATCAAACTGCTCGATCACCACCGCACCACTGCTCGATCACCACCGCACCACTGCTCGATCAAACTGCTCGATCACCATCGCACCACTGCTCGATCACCACCGCACCACTGCTCAATCACCACCGCACCACTGCTCAATCAAACTGCTCGATCACCACCACAACACTGCTCGATCAAACTGCTCGATCACCATCGCACCACTGCTCGATCACCACCGCACCACTGCTCGATCACCACCGCACCACTGCTCGATCACCACCGCACCACTGCTCGATCACCACCGCACCACTGCTCGATCACCACCGCACCACTGCTCGATCACCACCGCACCACTGCTCGATCACCACCGCATTGCTCGATCACCACCGCTGGGTTACTGCCCTAAAGGCCTATGTCCGTTGAATCAAACACACAATCGTCTAAGTGTAAACTTAAAAAAATACACCTTTGCTCCTCGCTGCTATATCAAATGCACCCCTGGTGCCAGCCTCTCGAACTTTCCATTAGAGCCTGGGTTCATTTAAAAGTGAGCATACATGGTGCGCACATGGTGGGAATGTATAGGCAAAGCTAGGAGCGCATTATGTGTTAAGTGTTAACTTTGCAATTGTATTCAACAAGTGAGTAATTATCATGCCTGTTCTGCTCCCACCCTCAGCGGGGAAACATCTTGTTTTCAGGGATACAGTATTTTCAACTTATCTTCCTTTCCTCCTGAAAACAGGATGTGGCGACCCCGCTCAGGTGTTTAGTTTACGCCTGCTACCTTAAGTTACTTTGCTCCTAAACAGCTGCTCTTTCAAGTGAGGCAGGGAACCTGTGTGACTTCCAGAGCCATTCAAGTGGCCCCTCTCAAGCAGACACTTGATGCTCTCCTAACAGACCACAACTCTATCTCTCAAGCAGACACTTGCTGCTCTCCTAACAGACCACAACTATATCTCTCAAGCAGACACTTACTGCTCTCCTAACAGACCACAACTCTATCTCTCAAGCAGACACGTGCTGCTCTCCTAACAGACCACAACTCTATCTCTCAAGCAGACACTTGCTGCTCTCCTAACAGACCACAACTCTATCTCTCAAGCAGACACTTGCTGCTCTCCTAACAGACCACAACTCTATCTCTCAAGCAGACACTTGCTGCTCTTCTAACAGACCACAACTCTATCTCTCAAGCAGACACTTGCTGCTCTCCTGACAGACCACAACTCTATAGATGGCTTATATGCAAAACATGAAAGCCATTTAGAAAAGTGTAAGTAACTAATATGTTCTGGAGCAGCAAGAACTTAAAAATCACAATTGGTCATTCATCTTAATTACAATTGTCCACCAAACCTGTTAGTGGCATCGGCTCACTGCATGTCATGAAGGGGTGAGGAACTCCAGCTGAGCTACTGTACAGTAAACCTCCACTTCCACTGTCAAACAGTTTCCATTGTGTTCAGCCCAGGAAGAAGTCTCCGGATGGGGTCAGCTTGGGGTGCCCCTATAGAGAAAACACACAAATAGCATCTCACTAAATGGTAACTGTCTTTGCCAAATCAATATAGCCTGTCAATTTGTCCCACCTTTAGTGGGATGACACTGAACAAACTCCACATCTATCCCATGGTTGGTGTAGATACATTGGAGAATGAGTGTAAAACAAAAAGGAACACGGATAAAAAATGATCCTATAGGTAAAAATGAATAAATCCATAGCTTCTCCCTACACACAAACTCAAATCCCATTCTTCCTCTTTACTCACATTGTTAGTAAGCCAGCATGTCAACCACAGCAGCCAATATGCAACATAACATATTCACATTGATACAGATCTCCAAGTCTATAGAATATAGGTTATGAGCCCTATACAGCGTGTTACCCTAAGGGTTAGTATATACCTATACAGAACAGTATGGGATAATCATGGTCATAAACCACAACGGCACAAAATGATGCTTACTCTTTAATGGTTGCGTCTCTAATGTGATATCGATAATATATTGACAGTAATGTACTGACTGTGTCCTCGATGTGTAAACTTAGTAAATATTCACTGAAGAAGTACATGCAAATGCTACCATAAGTGGTAAAAAAAACGGATCCTTTCCAAAACAACCTCGCTCGGTACAGCTTGAATAAAGTATGATAACCAATACGGAAATAGCTAGAGTATTTACCTGTGGATAAATCGAAAACGCATTGTATGGATTTCACTGACAGCTTAATTAAAGAATTGTGCAAATTTTTCACACAAATTGCTCGGACTGTGCTGCGTGACCCCTTGGCCATGCAGTTTAATTCATCTTAAACGGTCAAATATTATAAAATGTACTGCTGCTCACCCCACCTACGGTGGAAGAGGGAATCAGGAAAAATCAGTCGAGTAAGCTTTTCAGCAATTATATAAGGGCCTTTGTATATTTTCAGAAATGTGATGTTTGTGACAGGGAATATGAGGTAGAAAATACCCTCTCAAAGCTCGCTCACATAATAATGTAGGATACAAATAATCTGATGCAATGGTGTGTGTCTGATCTGCACCATAGATGATGGCAAGCACGTAATATGGAAAAACGAAATACACCAAATGTATTCCGGGTCTGTACTGTACATGGCAGTGCTGTACAAAAAACAATCGTATTTTCCTATGGAAATATAACTAGGTTACCCGTGCATGTTATTTTGCGAAGATAGCGCAAAGGCAATACAAATAACCATTCTGTTAAAGGCTCTTAATTGTGAGCACCAGAATGCACCCTACCAGCCAAGCTGTACCAGTACCAAATACACTTTGCAAGAACCAAACCACTACCAACAATTATTCAGTATTCAATTGGTCTAGTGTTGAGTCTGCCCAGTCTTTATCTCACAAAACCAATTAATTTCAACAATGAATTCAGGGTCACATTGTTCATAATAATTACCAGTGCACTTACGCACGTAAAAGAGAGAGTGCAGAGTCCGCGCCTTTTTGTTAGAAATTATGACCACGTTTTTCAACCTGCACCTGGACCTCAAATGCATCAAGTGCACTAATTAATCAAACACACCAGACACATTAGCAAGAGACACATTTGCATCCTTCTTCAAAGGGTTCGCCCCCTCTGCATTCTGTTAAATGGCCAACGTCATTTAGACTTGGGAGACCAATCAGTAATGCAAGCACAGATTCTTAATCAATAAAATAATTCATGTTTTTTTCTCATCGCCTTCATCAACTCGATCAAAAACAGTCATTTTTACAGTTTACAGATGGGACATTCGAGACAGTGTGTCTTTATCCCGGTCTGATAAATGCATATCCTTATCCTTATGTGAATCTATGGGGCTATTTATGAATAGCCAGGCACATTTGTTCTCCCGCAGTGTGACCAGAGTTTTATTGGAGATCACAGGGACCCATACATCACATGGGGATGGTAATCGATGCCAATCACATTTTTCTTTTCCAACCTCAAAAGGCTTGACACGACTGTGACGTTGTCGTGAGGAATTGCACCAGCTTCCAGCGACCTCAAAACACAAAACCAGTGGCTCATTCCAAAACTTGATTTTAACGCAATTTCTGAAACACGTCATGCAACCTACATAATGAGGCAAGCCCTCTTATTTGATCTGTTAAGAAATCTGGAATCGCTCACAATCTTGTTAATGCTGTCCGTTATACAATCATACAATCTGCTAATCTGTGTCAACATGCACCAGCCATATCCAAACTCATCCTTCGGGGTTGCTCGCGCAGTGCCAAGCGCGCTTTTACGCGCACATTCAGTGAGACGTGCAGCTTCATCACAGTCGAACAAACCCTGTTGTTTGTCATTAAATCGAAACCCTTCTCTCACCACCACTGCAAAACAACCACGAGTAAACTCATTGCGCATTGGGTGAAATAATTGAAGTTCCTCTCTTTAACATATTCGAGCACGTATGTTCATGCAGCGTGCTGTCCATGTATTGTTATGATGGTGGGGGGCATAAATTAATGGAGGCTGACGACGAAATCGACAAAAACCATTCCCTGTCTTCCCTTGGGGGGTAGGGGACACAACAATAACATTTTGTCCCCATTGGATGGTCAGAGTCGTATTTGCACGAGGTGTGAAGGTCTCTAAATCAAGGACATCGAGTCCAAATCATGCGTCAACTTCCGGATGCTTCACACTTCACAACAAAATGACTACGATTATTCAAAACTTTGATTTGAAATATTTTAAACATTAACATATACAAAACACAAATCAACGGCATATTTAAATGGTATAGCCTCTTTGTGTTAGAATAACAGCTTAACGCAATACAGTTATAGTAGCCCATAGCCCGAGCAGAAAATTCGATTATGTTGAAATTTGCCAACTCTCACGAAATGCTTGCTGTTATTCTGGAGAGGTGCTTGGCACGGGGATGCGCAATGCCATTCCTATAGAGAAAGGAACCGCTCCATTGATGGATCGGCAACAGACATGCAAATGGGGGGAAATGTAATATTCCCTTTATGATCATTGTAATTATTTAAAAAGCTCATTAAAGATTATTATCGTAACATTGTATACCACCCTTGTATATATCGTTTCATTTTTGTTGGATGCAGAAACAATCCACTGAAAAGAAGATTTGGATTATATGAGAATTTAATACTTTTTACTTTTCCAAAATAAAAGAGAATAATTCCAATATTGACGACAACAGCAGGCGATAGAAAACAATCTCCATAGCACTGTGATAATGTATTTATTTGCCAAGCTGAATTTCATTGCGCAATGTGACAATTCCATTCTGCATCATGGCATGGCACAATAGACAGATACCCATGTCTAAAGCGCAAACCATCTCCACTCCCATGTCACTGATAAACACGTTTATTACTACATCCCCCGATAGGAAATATGACTACTATGCGATATTTTCTATTGCATAGCATCGGTTGATTCAGTATAATGTAGTGAATGCCCAAGAAAGACATTCATATACCATAGGTCAAGTCGAAACTTGCTAGTTGCGCACAAAGTTCTGTCAGTATCCTGCCACGTCTGATGTTGTTACATTATACACTTATCCCAAGTAAATTGATACCCCCCTATCGTGCGCAATTCTCTCCATTCTCTAACCAAACATTATTAAGAGTTGCATGACCTATGTTGGTGAGTTAATTACCTGCTCTCAGGCTTTTCTGCTACTCGTGCAGCGGGTTACCTTCGTCCGGTGCTCTCTGGAAGTCAGTTGATCCGCTCCATCACACGGCTGCACGTCTGAGGACATGCTTGTAGAGTAAAGCTGGGGAGGCAAAGCTGGCTTCTTGGCTGGAGAAAGTGGCGAGGGAGGAGAGCGTGTATGTGAGAGACAGAGAGAGAGAGAGAGAGAGAGAGAGAGAGAGAGAGAGAGAGAGAGAGAGAGAGAGAGAGAGAGAGAGAGAGAGAGAGAGAGAGAGAGAGAGAGAGAGAGAGAGAGAGAGAGAGAGAGAGAGAGAGAGAGAGAGAGAGAGAGAGAGAGAGAGAGAGAGAGAGAGAGAGAGAGAGAGAGAGAGAGAGCGGGAGAGTTAGAGGGGGGCGGTGCACAGTGCAGAATTTCTTAGAATATTTGTTGCCGGTGAAATCCCCTGCGTACCTGTCTTGCTTTTTGACGAACAAAACCGACGGTGATGTTAAACACTGATTGTAATGCAGAGTTGCAAACTGCGTGATAATTATATTGTATACTATACAAATGGTATATGTCCTATCATGGTTGCATTGGTTGTGCTCTGAATGTGCCTAACCTTGATTTGCATTACTTTTGAAATGTCGTCTTGGGTAGCCAAGGCCGTTTGTTTGAGCGGATTGCGTTGATGCCTTTCAGAACCATGGAGAGCGCACACGACGCCTGAGCAAGAAAACCTGGGGAGAAAGTCAATAAGAAGGTAAAGCTGCTGGTTGATCGTCTTCAAAACAGACCTCTGCAGAGGAGGAGTAAAAGGAGTTTAGCCATTTGACCGTACGTGCTGAACTGCACAGCACTCTCAGTGATATGAGATTTGTTTAGCCGCTGGTTAAAACGACCTATCCCAGAACAATGCCTCCTCATGCTGAATGAGCGCAGCATTGACTGCGCACAGAGGCGTCAAGATCAAAGGGAGCACATGGGCGTCCTCACATGTGTCCTGTTTCATTTTTGATTCGTTGTTATTGTTTCTTTGTAATACTACTAGCCACCTAGCAATTTTGATGGCTTACAGGCTATCAATCAAGTTGGAGTAGCTAGCTTGTCTAACTATCTTAGCTGGCATGCCTGCTGGCAAGGTTGGCAGACTTTAGAAAAGCAAGCGTTTTCTAAATGTACTGAATAAGACTCACATTCCTTTCAATCTTTTACCCAGATTTTAGCAGAGATGCAGAGAAGCATATTTAGTTTGTTTAAGAAAAGAACCACCAGTCAGGAGGATACAGACAGCTCAAGAGGTATGCGTAGATATGCAGAAAAAATACATATATTTTTTACATTTAATAAAGCATAATGATTATGGTTCTAGACTGCAGGAAAAAGCTGTTTTTCAGTTTGAAAAATACAAAATTCTCCAACCACCACCCAACCACCCTCATGTAAAGTGCATTCAGATTGTAATCAGACCCCTTGAATTTTTGCACATTTTGTTATGTTACAGTCTTATTCTAAAAGGTCTTAAATGTTTTTTTTCCCCTCATGAATCTACACACAATACCCCATAATGACAAAGCAAAAACAGGTTTTTAGAAGTATCCAGACCCTTTACTTAGTACTTTGTTGAAGCACCTTTGGCAGCGATTACAGGGTCGAGTCTTCTTGGGTATGACGCTACAAGCTTAGCACACCTTTATTTGGTGAGTTTCTCCCATTCTTCTCTACAGATCCTTTCAAGTCCTGACAGCTTGGATGGGGACCATTGCTGCACAGATATTTTATGTCTCTCCAGAGATGTTAGATTGGGTTCAAGTCCAGGCTCTGGCTGGGCCACTCAAAGACATTCAGAGACTTGTACCGAAGCCACTCCTGTATTGTCTTGGCTGTGTTCTTAGGGTCATTGTCCTGTTGGATGGTGAACCTTCGTCCCAGTCTGAGGTCCTGAGGGCTCTTAAGCAGGTTTTCATCAAGGATCTCTCTGTACTTTGCTCCGTTCATCTTTGCCTCGATCCTGACTAGTCTCCCAGTCCCTGCCGCTGAAGAACATATCCACAGCATATCCACAGCATGATGCTGCCACCACTATGCTTCACCGTAGGGATGGTGCCAGGTTTCCTGTCATGTGCCTTTTACTGAGTGGTGGCTTCTGTCTGGCCACTCTACCATTAAGGCCTGATTGGTGGAGTGCTGCAGAGATGGTTGTCTTCTGGAAGGTTCTCCCATCTCCACAGAGGAACTCTAGAGCTCTGTAAGAGTGACCATTTGGTTCTTGGTCACCTTCTTGACCAAGGCCCTTTTGGTACCCTTCCCCAGATCTTTGCCTCGACACAATCCTGTCTCGGAGCTCTGCAAACAATTCCTTCGACTTCATTGCTTTGTTTTTGCTCTGACATGCACTGTCAACTGTGGGCCCTTATATCGACAGGTATACTGTATGCCTTTCCAAATCATGTCCAATCAATTGAATTTACCACAGGTGGACTCCAATCACGTTGTAGAAACATCTCAAGGATGATCAATGGAAGCAAGATGCACCTGAGCTCAATTTCAAGCCTCATAGCAAAGGGTAGTTCTGTTTTTCATTTGTAATACATTTTCAAACATTTATAAAAACCTCTTTTCGCCTTGTCATTATGGGGTATTGTGTGTAGATTGATGAGGGAAAAAAAGATTGAATCCATTTTAGAATAAGGTTGTAATGTGGAAAACAAAATGTGGAAAAATGGAAGGGGTCTGAATACTTTCCAATGCACTGTACTTTGTACCCCTCAGATTTTTGGGGTGCATAAGACCTTGACTGCTCATGCACCCATCTCTCCCACAGGGCAGGCAAGATAATGGCTACCGAGCAGCATCCGGCCTTTGTTCACATGTAATGCCCATCGCAAGGACGCATACTTGACATTATTATCTCCCTATCCCACCGTGTCAACCTGTAAATTCTTATTGGCTGTTGTTCCAGCACAAGGCATGGTTTAAATTATTGTTTGTCATGGCCTCATACTGTACATGTAGCCTACAGGCCTCTTGAGATATACATCTCTTGTTGTTCCAATTCATTGTGAAGCTGATGGGATCTTTTTATTATGAGACAATGATCTAAGCAACTGGAAATAATTATTTTCAACGATTAGCTCTTGTATAACAGGGATGTTATCATTCGCAAGCTCTCAGTGTGTTTGTCTGTTTGTTTCCCACATTATATTGTTCATTATTATTCCCATTCACTTCCTTTCTCATGGCTTGGCATTGGTTTTTCTGGGGATCATTCCAAAGCAAACAGTGTAGTTGAAACATTTGGGCTCAGAATGTTCTACTGACATCTACTGGGGAAGTCTCTCTGAGTCCTGCTGTGTGTTCTCCTCCCAACACACAACACCTCTATATCAGCTGTGTTAAATAAATGATAGAGAACATTGTATATGAGTATATCATATCACAACACTATGGAGACATTTTAATGCAAGCGACATACAATGTAGACATTGACTGTTTTATAGTACTGTAAAAGATTCACAGACAGACAGGGAATTTGAAAAGCAGCCCAGTGGCTGCTGGTGGCAGGGAAGTCAGACGCAGGAGAGCAGAACTAGGTCATAGCCGGAGCAGTTTAATTCCAAAACCAAAGTTATCAAGAAATTAACAACTTGGGTACAAAACCCAACGCGCACCAGTCAACATGTGCACAAGCACTTACAACAAACAATACCACACAAAGACATGGGGGGGAACAGAGGGTTAAATACACAACACGCAATGAGGGAATGAAAAGCAGGTGTGTGGGAAAACAAGACAATACAAATGGAAAATGAAAAATGGATCGTCGATGGCTAGAAGGTCGGTGACGTCGACCGCCGAACACCACCCAAACAAGGAGAGGAACCGACTTCGGTAGAAGTCGTGACATCCAGTGTCATAAACAGACCCATCTGCCCCAAAACTGCCTCTTTTCATCTCTCCTTTCTCTTCAACTTGACAAAGCCATTACTTCAAAAAGCAATTTTCAGTTTTTAAGCCATTATTGTTAGACTATTGCTAGTTGCCAAATTGGGAAAGGGGTTAGTAGACACTGTATGGATAGAAGCAGTTCTAACTGTAGCTTTCAATTAAGACAGTGGACTGTAATGGTGTTTTGGATTTTGCAAAATATACTCCTGCATTAAATAAGAATGGTGTCTTACCATGTAGAAAAGTAGCGGTTGTTAAATTGGCTAGCGGTAAGTGGATGGAATGCCTGCATATAATCTACTTTACATAATGTGAAGTAGGGGGGAAGGGTGAGGAAAAGAAACATGAACAGGATAAAGCCATGGAGTTCCGTTGTTTTCTCGAGATGTGAAGTGACAAGTTTATATTTTCATCATAAGAGCAACTATCAGCATTAAGCATCTCCCAACACTGTAATTAGGAAGACAAACAAAAAGCTGGTGTTAATGCTCTTGTTAATGGGAGATATGTTATTAATCAAGTCTGACAAGAACCAGGAAACATAGGACAACAGTCTGATGCATACTGTGCACGCACACACACACGCACACGCACACACATGCACACGTGCATGCGCACGCGCACGCACACGCACACACACACGCACACAGATTAAAAGAGGAGAGGATGATCAAGAGCAGCATATTGAAGTGGCACACTAGAGACAGCTAAAGGTTGGCCTCAATTAGAGGGCAGATGGAGAGAGAGTATCTTCTGTTAATGGACTGTCTTTCATCAAATTCAGATGTGTTAAAGACCCACACGTGAACCAAAATATTCATTAAGGGGCTATTCTTCCACTCTGTATGTATTCAGAGCCATACGTTCTCAAGCACGGTGTTACGAAATACAGAAGAACTTTCTTCCTTCAGTCCAGTCCAGTGTAATAACCCAGTAATGCTCTTCTCTCTCATGAGCAGGCCTTGGGGAGGTGGAGTATAGTGGGGAGTCCCAATGGAACCCTAGAGCCCTGTCTGCAGCCGTGTCATGATTGACATCAGGATATCAACATGGCCCTCTTCAAATACTCGTGTTCAAGTGCTCCCCTGGTTGACACAGTGTGTTGGAGTTACTGGACACTCATTAATCCTGGAGCTGTCAGAGGATCTTAATTTGACCTATATTGTGATAGCAAAATAATCCTGCAGCAACAGGATTGTAACTTTTAGTCTATAATGTTGCTTGATCGGTGGTTAGGCTATTAGCTGGCCAAAAGTAGGATACATGAAAAGTACAATACTGTTAATATAACTGTGTGTTAGTGTGGGTTTTCAGCTAATTTATTTAAATCAGGAAGCTCATCTGCATTGGGTTGCAGGAAAAGTGAGTCCCGAATTCCTTTGGGGAAGGATAGTAACATATGTTTTCCCTTTTCCCTGCTCCAGTATCAATACATATCCTGCAGTGGATGCAGCCATTTGACCCAGCCTGGTGCCAAAACACCTATTTCTAAAACAGGTGTGATAACCATACACACACCATGGACAATCGGGGGCAGGGGTGAAGAGCCTATGTGAGAATGCTGTTCATCGACTACAGCTCGGCATTCAACACCATAGTACCCTCCAAGCTCGTCATCAAGCTCGAGACCCTGGGTCTCGACCCCGCCCTGTGCAACTGGGTACTGGACTTTCTGACGGGACGCCCCCAGGTGGTGAGGGTAGGCAACAACATCTCCTCCCCGCTGATCCTCAACACGGGGGCCCCACAAGGGTGCGTTCTGAGCCCTCTCCTGTACTCCCTGTTCACCCACGACTGCGTGGCCACGCACGCCTCCAACTCAATCATCAAGTTTGCGGACGACACAACAGTGGTAGGCTTGATTACCAACAACGACGAGACGGCCTACAGGGAGGAGGTGAGGGCCCTCGGAGTGTGGTGTCAGGAAAATAACCTCACACTCAACGTCAACAAAACTAAGGAGATGATTGTGGACTTCAGGAAACAGCAGAGGGAACACCCCCCTATCCACATCGATGGAACAGTAGTGGAGAGGGTAGCTAGTTTTAAGTTCCTCGGCATACACATCACAGACAAACTGAATTGGTCCACTCACACTGACAGCGTCGTGAAGAAGGCGCAGCAGCGCCTCTTCAACCTCAGGAGGCTGAAGAAATTCGGCTTGTCACCAAAAGCACTCACAAACTTCTACAGATGCACAATCGAGAGCATCCTGGCGGGCTGTATCACCGCCTGGTACGGCAACTGCTCCGCTCTCAACCGTAAGGCTCTCCAGAGGGTAGTGAGGACTGCACAACGCATCACCGGGGCAAACTACCTGCCCTCCAGGACACCTACACCACCCGATGTTACAGGAAGGCCATAAAGATCATCAAGGACATCAACCACCCGAACCACTGCCTGTTCACCCCGCTATCATCCAGAAGGCGAGGTCAGTACAGGTGCATCAAAGCTGGGACCGAGAGACTGAAAAACAGCTTCTATCTCAAGGCCATCAGACTGTTAAACAGCCACCACTAACATTGAGTGGCTGCTGCCAACACACTGTCATTGACACTGACCCAACTCCAGCCACTTTAATAATGGGAATTGATGGGAAATGATGTAAATATATCACTAGCCACTTTAAACAATGCTACCTTATATAATGTTACTTACCCTACATTATTCATCTCATATGCATATGTATATACTGTACTCTACATCATCGACTGCATCCTTATGTAATACATGTATCACTAGCCACTTTAACTATGCCACTTTGTTTACTTTGTCTACACACTCATCTCATATGTATATACTGTACTCGATACCATCTACTGTATGCTGCTCTGTACCATCACTCATTCATATATCCTTATGTACATATTCCTTATCCCCTTACACTGTGTATAAGACAGTAGTTTTGGAATTGTTAGTTAGATTACTTGTTGGTTATCACTGCATTGTCGGAACTAGAAGCACAAGCATTTCGCTACACTCGCATTAACATCTGCTAACCATGTGTATGTGACAAATAAAATTGGATTTGATTTGATTTGATTTGATTTGATTTGATTTGAGCACTACACTATTGTTGGGCAGTGCATCCTAGAGAGTACACATGATATTATGGTACTATCATATCTTTTTACACGAACCTCTAACATCAGCCATACATTGTAACGCACGTATCCCCTCAGTGAGCCCCTGACCCAAAATCCTCAGGGTATGGTGTTATAACAGATAAATGAGCAGGGAGCAGTTTGTCTTATTCAGGCCTGACAAGTCAATGACAAATTGAGCTGCTCTGAATCCACCTGGGACCATGGCGACGAGAGGGGTGAAGGGAAAAAGAGGGAGAGAGTGAAACGCTACATCTCACAAAATATGCACAAATCAATAAAGAGGCAGGTGGAAGACATTTAGATGGAAGTCAGGGACAAGCAGCTGACGCAATTTGTTCCGTTACTGATTTTACCCACCAGTGAAAAGGAAGGACATTTGTTTTGGTTTATAACCAAATCAAACATGTAATATAACATAGTTAAGTGCAAAATATCACAAAAAAGTGAAGGGGATGAGATGATTCACTCAATTCCATTGGTTATACAGCTCTTGCTGCTTGAAGCATGACCAATCACAAGTCTCCCGCCAGCTAATAAGCACTCTGCTGAACCAGAGCTTGTTGACACATGGGGCCTGACTATCAAGCAATTACAACACATATTAGCATGAACGTATTGCTGTTGCAACATGGACGAACATTGCTTTCTTCAGAAATAAGGTGCAATGTTCTTTAGTTCCCGCATTCCCTAATGGTCTCACTCAGATTTCTGACTGGTGGGTGACAGTAATGAGTGTATGTAATGTTTTGTTAGCATCAGCCCATAATAGGTGTGTTTTTGTGTCAGTCAGGGGACCTGGTAGCCACTCTTGGCACTATGTTTGGCCCCATTTACATTCCCTCAGCTTCAGTACTATGACATGCCTATAGTGTCTTTTATCGTGTGTTTACAGTAAATAATACAGTAAATACTCATATCATACAGCTGTCATCCTACGGTATATGTTTTAGACAACACGGTCTGGTTAAGTAGCTGTGTTCAACAGTATGTTCCAAACTTCGGCATCTCTATCTTCATGGCTCCTTTTGATGTCTTGTTGGCCATTTTGTAGAGGTGTCCGTCCATCTTCCATATTTCCAGTTTCCACCTTAAAGTCTTGATTGATTTGATGTCAATCAGTGGATCCCTCCCGTCGCATAGTGAGGAGACGAGCGGCAGACAGGGCTGACATCAAGCTTAGAGTTCATTATCTTCCATTCACCATCTCTGTTTCAGTCTTCATTGTCCCTAAATTAGCTTATTAGCAATTCTTTAGATTGGTTTATAGTGTCTTAATTGAGAGTAATTAATTGAAGTGATAGCGATGGTAGGTTGGACAAAGCACTGAAATCTGCCCAAATAGATGAACCATGAATCTGTCGCTAACGTTGACTGCTCAGGAAAGAAGACCTCAAATCGTTATTCTGTTGTATGAGACTGCTAGAGGACAGGAAGATCCACACATCTGGAACATATCACTGTTTGCCAAAGCTGATGTATCGATTATTAAATAGAACGTTTTCGCAATAGAGACCAATGGGTGTCATTGGGTGTCATCACAAACATCACAGACCAATGGGTGTCATCACAAACTTGCAGTCAGAGACGAATAGAAGACGAGACAAACTTGCAGTCAGAGACGAATAGAAGAATAGACAACCATCAACCTGTTTGTTGTCACTGTTCACCTCATATGAATGTGTGTTCAAACCCAAGTGCACGCCTGCTGTACCTCTAGTTTTTCTGTTCACTTTCTGTTCACGAACAAATAGAAGGAGATCCATATCTGTGTTGGCTACTTTGGTTCATAAGGCTATATTGGGATCGGATTGGTCTGTCGTATTCAATATAGTCAAGTTGTTTGAACAATGACAATTAGCAGTGCACTCTGTCTGTGACTATTTACAGAAGAGGAGTTTGAGCCTGTATCGTGGTGTTACTGTTGAGGACATTTAGTCTGAGCCTGGTAAATACACCTTATGTGTATGTTCTGGAAACTCTTAGAGGTGACTTACTGAGACAGTTGCCGCGGTGAACTGCACATACGAGCCAATTTGGCCTTTGCTCCCGTCCGAGCTTAGTGATGTTTCTGCCGCGGCTTACCTTTCTTAGACTAACCTTATTATCTGAAGAATATAAAACCTTCGCCGCAGTGGCAAAACATATTGCGTGCATAGTGGGAAGTGTTTCTGTGCACGCAGACGGGGTGGGGTGGGGGGGGGGGTATTTAAAAGTAAAAACTCCCTGTCTTTTAAAATCAACTGCAGCAGAAGGCTATGCCATTTCACTGCAGACTGCGGAGACGGCCAGAAATGACTTCAAGACCTAAATCAGTGAAGAAATCAGGAAGTGAGAGCCTTACTAGAATATATTTTTGCGGTGTACTTACCATGACAAGGACACTGCCCCTAATTACTAGTTAGAGTATGAGTTTAAAAACACTCTGCGGCAGGGTTGCATAGTTGTGAGGATCGTAATGGCACGCTGACTTGAAGAAAAATCTCTGAAATAAACTGTGTCCATTGATACAGAACCACATCTGTATGTCATGCTCTCCAAAGACAGCAAATCCTTATTAAAAAGTTTGAAAATAAACTTCATTTAACCAAATGAGTCCCACCGTTGCCCCAGCATGATTCTAGACTTCTACCGCTTTTAAACATTGTGTGTTTGAGCTACATACCTCTGGGTTGTACCATTGGATGTGCCTATTTATTGTGTGATTAACAGTGGCTGAGCTAGAGAGGTGTCTGTGAGACAAGGGCGGATCCCGAAGGGGCCCGGGGCCAGGTCTTTTTATCAAAAACATCTGTAGAGTCAGACTAGTTTGAGCTACAAACTATTAAACATTATCTATGAAAGCTATTTTGCTTCGTGATGCTCCCAAGCTTTACAAGAGTGATTAGAAGGTAAGGGGTTCCTCTCCATAGAAGATCATAGGAAATCTCAGGACATAGTGTCTATAATACTGTAATAATCTCACAAAGTTGCTGTCACAAACTCCACACAGTTGTCACTGACTAGTGAGATATTCATTTCTCACTAAGCAAACAATTTATTTTCTCACAGCGTTCATTTAAATTCATTTTTATCCGATATTTTGGCTTTTGGCTGGCGGTTTTTGTTGTTGTTGAAATGTGTCAATAAAACTCAGGAATGCAACTGTTTATGTCCAATTGGATTCAGTTTGTAGCCCTGGATGTCCTGAAAATAAAATGGTAAAACACTTCATTGTGAGGGCTGGACATGCAGATAAATAAAAGTCAGAGGAATAAAAAGCCCATTTCTGCTGGGGTCTCAGGACTAATAGGGTTAACAACTATCTGCCAGTAGTACCTGTCAGCAAAAGGACAGTGGCTTCATAAACACGTGTTTCTCGCTACAGATGATGTATCATTCAGTGATGACATTCTCTTCGACCGACCTCATAGGAAACGGCAGACACACATAACAGACTCATAAAAATGCAAATCTCCTTTTATGAGAAATGCTTTCCTGCATCCGCTCATATTGTCACTTGGACAACAACTCACAGGAAATGGGGATGGGCACTATCCCGTTGTGCCAAATTGTGCATATCAGTGTTAGGAAGTTGAGATTTAATTGGGGTCCAAGGTTCAGATTGTTGTAATCAACCCAAAACTATGAGGAGCTCTGTCAAGCCTGGCAACAACACTTGATAGGTATCATTTTGGATTGGAGAACAAGAGAGAAAGGAGGGGACCACCAACAGTCACAGCCTAACACGAGTGCAAGTTATTTGTGACAAACAAGGGTTGAGGATTGCAAAATAAAATTCCGCTTGAGGGACTAGCAGCTGTTTTAGCTATTTCTCCATTTTTGTCCATAATGTTTCCGCCATCGTTGCCTATGACTGAAAAGAGCTTCTGGAGATCAGAACAACAATCACTAACCTTGAATGGGGTCTTCTACTTCAATGAGTCGGAGGAGAAGGACATCATTTATTGATTATCCCGGATCAGGTCCAAACCCGGAAAAGGAGGAGAGTGCCGCCTCAACCCTCCGTTCTATTGGCGAACCTGCAATCACTGGAGAATAAACTGGACGAGCTCCTTTCGAGACTATCCTATCAACGTGACCTGAAGAACTGTAATATGCTATGCTTCTCAGAGTCATGGCTGAACAAGTACGTGTAAAATATAAATCTAGCTGGTTGTTCTATACATCGGCAGGACAGAACGGCAGCGTTGGGGGAGCTCAGCGGAGTGTGTGTGTCTTTTTGTTAAAAACTGCTGTATATCGTAATCTCTAAAATTAAGGAATTCTCAAGGTTCTGCTCGCCTTAGTTAGAATACCTTATGATAAGCTGTAGACCATTGTATTTACCAATACATTTTTTGTTTATATCTTTTGGAGCTGTCTATTTACCATCACAAACCAATGCTGGCACTCAACAAACTGTATAGGGCCATAAACAAACAAGAAGATGCTCACCCAGAGGCAGCTCTCCTGGTGGCCGGTAATTTTAATGCAGGAAAACTGAAATCAGTTTTTACCTCATTTGTACCAGCATGTCTAGATTTCCTTTACTACACACACAGAGACGCATACAAAGCTCTCCCTCACCCTCCATTTGGCAAATCTGACCATAACCTTATCCTCCAGATTCCTGCTTACAAGCAAAAACTCAAACAGGAAGTACCAGTGACGCACTCAATACGGAAGTGGTTACATGAAGCGGATGCTAAGCTACAGGAAGGTTTTGCTTGCACAACCTGGAATATGTTCTGGGATTCATCCAATGGTATTGAGGAATTTACCACATCAGTCACCGGCTTCATTAATAAGTGTACTGATGATGACAATGTATATATCCTAACCAGAAGCCATGGGTTACAGGCAACATCCACACTGAGCAAACACACAACACAGTCGTGAAGAGTGCACGACAACGCCTCCACACCCTCAGGAGGCTAAAAATATTTAGTAATGGGCCCTCAGATCCTCAAAATGTTCTAAAGCTGCACCATTGACAGCATATTGACTGGCTGAAACCCCGCTTGTTATGGCATCTCCTTGGCATCCGACTGCAAGAGGCTACAGAGGGTAGTGCGTATGGCCCAGTACGTCACTGGGGCCAAGTTCCCTGCCATCCAGGACCTCTATACAAGGCAGAGTCAAGCGGTAATGGAGCTCCAAGTCTGGGACCAAAAGGCTCCTGAACAGCTTCTACCCCGACTCCATAAGACTGTTGAACAGTTAACCACCTATCTGGTGTATGTGTATTTTTTAAATGGCAACCCAGAATTTTTGTATTGACATTCTTGCACTGGCTGTATGCACACAGTAGTCTCTACCCACACACTCACACATACTACACTGACACTCCTACACACATACACACACACACACACACACACACAGACACACTGTCACACTTTCCACGTGTACTTCTGCTAGTTTATTATCTATCCTGATTGCATAGTCACTTTTACCCCTTCCTAGAATATTACCTCAATTACCCCTGCACTTTAACTCGCTACCGGTACTCCTTGTATATACGTCTACACCTGTTGTATTCGGTGCATGTGAAAAATACAATTTGATTTGATTTCTGAAGCGGGCCGGGATAGATTAAATAGTTTCAGCCCAACCTGGGGTCTCTTGTTCTCAAAACTAAATGAGAAGTAACAATCAATCGTGCCAAGTGGAGCAAGACAGGTATAAGGAAATTGAAAATGATTCCCTGTGCATGTTGCAGTCGTTCCCAGACAGGAAGAGACACATTCATCAGCCAGCTCTGGTCACGGCAGAAGGCAGGACAGCAGCCATAGAACCATCTCCTGAGAAAGCCATTGTTATCAACCGTTCTCAGGCTTGAAATACAAAACCAGCCTCTCTGTGTCACAGATCCCTCCGGAACTTTCATTACACACACCTGGCTCCTATTCCCAGTGATTAGTAATTGTATAAGTGTTCTCTTGGTTTACCAGTATCCTGTCGATTATTATTACAATGTCCGTTGGTTCGTGTGAGTACCTGTGCTGTGTGTTTTGGCTTTCGTGGCATTGTGGATTGCGCAGATGATTGTGGGGTCTCTTTTGTTTGGGTTTCTACCCTTTGTTTCGTATAGTGTTTGTTTGGTCTTTGGTCTTTGTCCCCGTGCCTTGACACGGCACACTGTAATTTGGGTAAAATAAAATAAAAACGTGCGCTTGTCTCCCGAATCATTCATACCAATGTGACACTCTGTCAAAACTGGAAGAGGCTTCCCATCACAAACAATATGGATTGCTATAATCTATACTTACTAACTCAATACAGATCATTTCGGTCATGCCCTGGCCATAGAGAGCCATTGTTTCAAAATGGTGTAGTAGGTCAGGGTGTGCCTGGGGTGTTCTAGTTTATTATTTCTATGTGGCATTCTAGTTTTCATATTTCTATGTTGGTGTGCTTGATATGGTTCCCAAATAGAGGCAGCTGGTAATCGTTGTCTCTAATTGGGGATCATATTTAGGTAGCCTTTTTCCACATGTGTTTTGTGGGATATTGAATTTTGTGTTTTGAGTTAGTGTATGTAGCACCGCTTTAGTCATGGTTCGTTGTTTCTTGTTTTGTTTTATAGTTTCACTTTAATAAATTATGTGGAACTGTAATCACGCTGCCCCTTGGTCCTTCTCTACAAACGATCGTGACAATTTCTCAATTTGGAAAGGACAAAATATTCCCTAATGTGTTCCATTTATGATGTGGTTTGTCATTATTCCATGATCAATTAAGCAAAGAACTAAATCATTGCTGTAATAGGCTTTTTCTGTCGCCACCACATCAACACCAATGTACAAAAAGAGATTTCCTTTTATGATGTGCCTCACCGCTCGTGTACAGGGAAGAGGGTTTTATTTTTTACGGCCATTGTTAAAGTTTAGCAATATGGACAGTGGAGGTGTAAAAGAGATGGTGCTCTTGGCCATGAGTTTAAATCACTTGGCGGGATGAGGGCAATAACAAACCACTGGAGAGGGGAAGAGTGATGGCCGGGCCCTTTATATTCCACTAATGATGCTGAACATTTGAGTGGTGGTAACATTAAGCATCGTTGAGCGAATCTAAAGGGAAATCACGCATCACAATTAATTGGGAATCAGGAAGTTGGTTGATTTCGCAATTTCCTACTTATGGTCAGTTTATTAGGTCCGGCCTTCATATCTGTTTATTACCCCCTTAGTTTAATGATCACAGAGGTTAGCAGTCCATTCGCCTCTTCTTGGAGAACGGAGGAGTTTCCTAGCAGTACGGTAAAGGCAGGCCTGACGAGCCCTAGGCCAGGCTATCTCAAGGGTGAGGAGGGATGGAGAGCTAATGAGGAAACATCACATATTTATCTTCCTTTCTATGAAACCCCTGAGCGTCTTGGCCCTGAATGCTGTGGCTGATTGCAGTTATTTAGTGTGTATTTAGTGTGGCTGGGGCATTGGTGCTGCTCCTCTGAGCTGCTCGGAGTAGTATTTACCTGTCTGGACCAGTGGAGGCTGATGAGGGGAGGACGGATCATAATAATGGCTGGAATGGAGTAAACGGAAAGGCATTAAAACATGTTTGATGTATTTGATACCATTCCACCTATCCGCTCCAGCCATTACCACGAACCCATCCTCCCCAATTAAGGGTGCCACCAGCCTACTGTGGTCTGGACTGTATCTGATTGGCATTTAGGAGCAGTTAGATTTGCGCCTTGTCTGTTTACTTTAAATCAAAGCCAGAGAACAGCCACTTTTGGGTATGAAGTAGCCTATGTTTGTGCAGCAGAAAGTAATGAGACTGCACCGCATTTTAGCAAACCATTTTCTGGTGTCATCTCACATGAACCTCATAAGTATGGTAATGCCTTCTATCATTCTGCCACAGGCTGACAAATTCCATCATTACTCATCATAGAGCATCCATTCTTGGTTCATACAATATGCCTCAAGACATGTTCAAAAGTATTTATTTTTTACACTGATGACATCTTAATGTTATTGTAAGTGACAAACGTGCTGTAGTTGCTGCTAGATGTGTATAAGGCAGAAATTCACACACAGACACAGACATAGCCAGACACATGACAAACAATGCAGGATTTTATTACGTCATTCTTGCTTTTAGTACACCAGACAGACATTAGACTTGTTGATTTATGGAAGTTTGAGTTACGGAAGTTCCCTTTTCCAGATTCAGTTTCTTCACTGCTCTTTCTAGTTCCTGCAGTGTCTCTTCCTTATCTTCTCACCCATTTCATCCTCTCTCCCTCCCTCTGAGACTGCACCGCATTTTCACTGCACTTCTTCCTTATCTCTCTCTCTCAATTCAATTTAAGGGATTTATTGGCATGGGAAACATATGTTTACATTGCCAAAGCAAGTGAAATAGATAATTAACCAAAGGGAAATAAACAGTAATAAATTAACAATAAACATTACACTTCCAAAAGTTCCAAAAGAATAAAGACATACGTAATGAACACAAGGGGAGACAGAGAGCTGGTTTCAAGCGCAGGGCGCAGCAGGTGTTTATTGCATAGGACCACATGAGGACGCAGGTAGCTGGGTCCAGGGGCAGGCAGAAGGTCATACACAGGGGATCCAAAAGGGCAACAGTACAGGCAGGGAAAAGGCTAGTAACGTAGTGCAGGAGATCAGGCAATAGGAAGATAACAGGAAATATGATATGCTAAAGTACAGGCAAGGAATAGGCAAAAGGCGTCATTAGTGAGGCAGGCAAAAACTATTATACACGGAAGGGGTAGATCACGGGAAAAACAGAGCTCTGAAAGACGTGTCACAAAACAAACAATACCTAACAGTGACGGGGTGCAAAGAACTGAATTAGATAGTGTGTGATAATGACATACAGGTGTGTGAACAGGTGATTATAATTCAGGTGATTGGGATCTGGAGAGTGAGCTGAGTTCAGGGGATCTAGGTGTTTGAGAGTGTGAGTTGGAAGCAGACGTTACAACATATCAAATGTCATATTATGTTTATATACAGTGTTGTAATGATGGGCAAATAGTTAAAGTACAAAAGGGAAAATAAATACACATAAATATAGGTTGTATTTACAATGGTGTTTGTTCTTCACTGGTTGCCCTTTTCTTGTGACAAGTCAGACATCTTGCTGCTGTGATTGCACACTGTGGCATTTCACCCCATATATATGGGAGTTCATCAAAATTGGATTTGTTTTCGAATTCTTTGTGGGTCTGTGTAATCTGAGTATGTGTCTCTAAAATGTCATACATTTGGCAGGAGGTTAGGAAGTGCATCTCAGTTTCCACTTCATTTTGTAGGCAGTGTGCACATAGCCTGTCTTCTCTTGAGAGCCAGGTCTGCCTTTCTCAATAGCAAGGCTATCCTCACTGAGTCTGTACACAGTCAAAGGTTTCCTTAATTTTGGATCAGTCACAGTGGTCAGGTATACTCTGTTTAGGGCCAAATAGCATTCTAGTTTGCTCTGTTTTTTGGTAAATTATTTTCAATGTGTCAAGTCATTATCTTTTAGTTTTCTCACAATTTGGTTGGGTCTAATTCTGTTGCTGTCCTGGGGCTCTGTGGGGTCTGTTTGTGAACAGAGCCCACTCTCTCTCTCCATTACTGTCTCAAAGTCCTTGAGTCTGGGTACTGGGATGGTTAGTGGACATGATGAGTAGGTGATTTCTCATTCCCAATGAAAAAAAATTCCCCTCCATTGCCTGGCAGCGAGTTGGGTGGATCTCTGGGATGTTTGGAGGGAAGCCAGCCAGGCCAGCAGAGTCCTGCAGCGACCAGGGAGAGTCTCACTCTGCACCACTGTTCCTCCCTGCCAACCCCCCCCCCCCCCCCCCATCCAACATCATTAGGAGTCCTCTCTACCCCACTGGTTTGGCCAGCACTCAGGACATTCAGATAGAGTGCTTGAGAGTGAAGCGGATCCCTTCAGATTGGCACAGCAGTACAACCTCACTGTTGGACTTTGAGAATAACTTGTAGATGTGTGATATGACAGTACAGAGAAAGGAGTAGTGAAGTGATGCAGGCTATAGACGGGGGGGGAAACAATCACTCTGCAGTAACGCAAACAGCAACAGTGCCTCTTAACCTCTTGAACCTCTGGGGGCAGTATTTTTTGTCACGAAAAGATGCTCGACTATGCATATAATTGACAGCTTTGGAAAGAAAACACTCTGACGTTTCCAAAACTGCAAAGATATTGTCTGTGAGTGCCACAGAACTAATTCTACAGGCGAAACCAAGATTACATTTCATACAGGAAGTGAGCTAGATTTTTGAGGCGCTGTGTTCCAATGTCTCCTTATATGGCTGTGAATGCGCAAGGAATTAGTTTACACTTTCTGTCGTTTCCCCAAGGTGTTTGCAGCATTGTGACGTATTTGTAGGCATATCATTGGAAAATTGACCATAAGAGACTACATTTACCAAGTGTCCGCTCGGTGTCCTCCATCGAAACTATTGCGTAATCTCCAGGTGCGTGCATGTTTCCATTTTGAACAGAGGAGAAACCACACTGCCACGAGTGACTTATCATCGAATAGATATGTGAAAAACACCTTGAGGATTGATTCTAAACAACGTTTGCCATGTTTCTGACGATATTATGGAGTTAATTTGGAAAAAGGTTCGCGTTGTAATGACTGAATTTTCTGGTTTTTTTCTTAGCCAAACGTGATGAACAAAACGGAGCGATTTCTCCTACACAAATAATCTTTTTGGAAAAACTGAACATTTGCTATCTAACTGACAGTCTCCTCATTGAAAACATCCGAAGTTCTTCAAAGGTAAATGATTTTATTTGAATGCTTTTCTTGTTTTTGTGAAAATGTTGCCTGCTGAATGCTAGGCTTAATGCTATGCTAGCTATCAATACTCTTACACAAATGCTTGTGTAGCTATGGTTGAAAAGCATTTTTTGAAAATCTGAGATGACAGTGTTGTTAACAAAAGGCTAAGCTTGTGAGCCAATATATTTATTTAATTTCATTTGCGATTTTCATGAATAGTTAACGTTGCGTTATGGTAATGAGCTTGAGGCTATAATTACGTTCCCGGATACGGGATTGCTCGTCGCAACAGGTTAATGTCCTTATATAGTGACAGTCACTGGCATGAGGGGACCCCTAACATCAATGTTTAAGATGGCCGTAAACGTTATATAAGGCCTGTGTTTGCTCTCGGCCCTGAGCAGATAACAGAGCCTTGAATAAACCCACCTCCTCCAGGAAATGTGTATATGAACAAGTAAAGTCGGTGAGAGTCTTTGAGTAGTTGAACAACTATCGGAAGACGATCAATTTCACGCTTGGTGAGAAGAAGATGCAATGGTAAGAGAGAGGATCTGAAACTGTTCATTTTTTAAATGAATGATGTGGGATGTCGAGCAGTTGGATCAATATTACTGTGTGAATCCTGGCCGTGTTTTACATTGTGCATTAGTCAATACTGAAAGGTGTAAATAATGTGGCTGACTAGTAGACCACTGTCTAGACTGTCTGCTCAGTCTGAAACATCTATTTCTCACCTCCTGAATGCACTGACCATATCCCTAACTGCATAAGTAACATGTTTTGTCATCTAAGTCAGCATTGACAAAATATTTATTGTCTACAATTTGAGTCTGACAAATTGTTTGGCAGTGAATTGTTGGAAGCACTTTAGGTCTCTATTTCTGCCCTACGCAATGCTGAATATCAACCAGTTTGTGCAAGAGATATTGCTATTTTTGTGGTATACTGTAGACCCAGAACTCACCTTAGACCACTGTTTGTTGACTCATATGAACATCCACTGTATACATCATGCTGTAAAAGGGTGTAGAGAAAAACTGAGAAAGCAGATGAAAAATGGGACGTGAGAAGGTGGGAATGTCATCAATCATATGGATGGATTTCCATATACACCTTTGTTGTTTAGTGTACACTTTCATTCCTCCCTAGAAATAATGGCCCGCCCTGACTCTGTGTGTGCATGCGTATTGTTAGGGTTGCGTGAATTCGAATCTGGTATTAGAACAAGTCACTGATTGTCACTGATTGTACTCTATGTACTTTTATTAGCTAAGCAATAAATGGCAAATGCAACTTTCGTATATACGGGCTCACTGTAATACCACACAGGGCAGAACAGGGAGCTGACAGGATGTACGTAAACAGCTGTTCTTATACTGTGATAGACATAGTTCCAACCCGTCTGTTGGCCTATCACAGAGGCTGAGCGTGGATTAGACTTGCTCAGCCTATCGCAGGCGTTCAGGCTGTTCCCCGCCTCTTGGCGCTTCTTGGAGTCCACCCTCTGTCGATGTATAGATTCTCACTGTTCTGGTATCGCAGCCTAGTTATAACAGTTGCTCAGTTCCTGCTATTGTGTTGTTCAGTATTTTTCCATCTCAGTTAAACCTCGTGATGACCACCCCTCCCTATACCTGATTAACCACAACTTTGTAAGATACAGCAAGTCACACCATGTGCTCAATATTGTCACATACAAACACAAGAACAAAGCATCTGCTGGGCTGTTATCTACAGTTTTGCAACATGCAGGTCACACCATGTTACTCAGTTCTTGTCACACACACACACACATGCAAGTAGATGTAGCAAGCAGTTGTGTAATCTCATGATGATGCTCAAGTGCACAAATGCAGATACTTCACACAGCCAACATCAGATAATATTTAATCATATATATGGTAATGGCTATAATGTAAAACACAGAATCCCACAGTGTGTGTATGAATGTGCATGTGTGTATTGTGTGTGTGTCCCTGTTTGTGTTAGAAGAAATAATGTCTCATTTTGCCGCCCCTCCCACCTCCATACTTTAACCTCTCTATCCGAGTCATTGAGCTCCCAATATTTCAAGGCAGCAGCCACAGTGTGTTGAATTATGCTGCCTTCACTTTGTATTCAGCCTCTTAAATGACATCACTTCAGTTAGCCTCAAAATACTCCCACTTGAGTATGAGGTGTTATGAAAAGGTCCTGAGCAAGATGGAGTCAATGGTCTTTCTATGGGGAAATACCCTCTCAGTATTACTTCAGAGCTTTACTGAGGGGTATACTACGACGCTAGCTATGTCTATTCGGGATTATCTAAAGCTAGCCAGTTTCAGTTCTAACTCAGGCTTCATCCATGTTACGAAGGTGGATATTGATCCTGCACCTGCGCGTGCATGTCACACATGGATTGGCCAACGAGTCGAAAGCCGAACTCTTCATTGAGACAATGTTGAAACAGCTATCAGTACCACATTTTCATTTTTGCTGAAATAAATGAAAGAGAAGCAATTTAATCTATGGTGGGAGATATGCTACTAGAAGTGCCTTTTTAAAAATTAAGCGAATCGTTTATGCCGTCATTGTTTTTAGTGGAACTAAAGTTACTGCCCGTGAAGTTGCAGATGTATGCTGTCATTACTAAATGTGTGTAGTGTGATGCGTATTTTAATATTATTCTTTTTAACACGTAAAACATTTGAATAATAAAAGATTTCATCAAATGAAGGGCGATGATGAGTCAATCTTTGCGAGAGGAAGGGAATATGATTTCATTGGTCCTCAACTCGCAGCTCAGACACTTAATATATTATATTATATTATAATTCAGAATCAAATGGCATTAGCCTTCCCTGAAGCATGTTAGAGTTTAGGATTCGTTGCCATAGAAATGTACCTGGCTAAAAACGTGAGCCACCTTTGTGTCAAAGGTGATCCCGAGTTAAACTCAGAATTGACCGAAGTTAGCTAGTAATCTCCTCTACCCTGCTTTGTAGTATACCCATGGACTCTGAACAGAACACAGAGTTCTTAGCAGCACTAGAAGTGGGTACTGATCATGCTCAGTATGCATTGGAGTCTTTTTCCAGTCTCTCAATCCACTGCATGGTTGCAAATATTGGATATTTAAATGAAGTCCACAAATGTATTTTCACCACTCACGTTGACTCTGGGTAGTTGATGTAGCTACAGCAGAGAATACCCAGCCTGCTCTTCTCTGATAAGATAAACATCTTATCTGGTGAAAATTGATCCATTCTCCGACCTCAAGTCTTCTGAGCAATTACCCGATTAACCCAGTTAGTCTGGATACTTCATTTCCTATGGACCTCTTCCTGTGGAATGCTTAGATAAAGGCTGGGGTATACAGTTGAAGTCAGAAGTTTACATACACCTTAGCCAAATACATTTAAACTCTGTTACTGACAATTACTGACATTTAATCCTAGTAAAAATTCCCTGTCCTGGGTCAGTTAGGATCACCACTTTTTTTTAAGAATGTGAAATGTCAGAAATGTAGCAGAGAGAATAATTTTTTTCAGCTTTTATTTATTTCATCACATTCCCAGTGGGTCAGAAGTTTACATACACTCAATTAGTATTTGGTAGCATTGCCTTTAAATTGTTTAACTTGGGTCCAACGTTTTGGGTAGCCCTCCACAAGCTTCCCACAATAAGTTGTGTGAATTTTGGCCCATTCCTCCTGACAGAGCTGGTATAACTGAGTCAGGTTTGTAGGCCTCCTTGCTCACACACACTTTTTCAATTCTGCCAACAAATGTTCTATAGGATTGAGGTCAGTGCTTTGTGATGGCCACTCCACTTGTCCTTAAGCCATTTTGCCTATTTGGAAGTATGCTTGGGGTCATTGTCCATTTGGAAGACTCATTTGCGACCAAGCTTTAACTTCCTGACTGATGTCTTGAGATGTTGCTTCAATATATCCACATAATTTCCCTCCCTCATGGTGCCATCTATTTTGTGAAGTGCACCAGTCCCTCCTGCAGCAAAGCAACCCCACAAAATGATGCTGCCACCCCCATGCTTCACTGTTGGGATGGTGTTCTTCAGCTTGCAAACCTCCCCCTTTTTTCACCAAACATAACAATGGTCATTATGGTCAAACAGTTCTATTTTGTATCATCAGACAAGAGGACATCTCTTCAAAAACAGATGAACGTGGTACCTTCAGGCATTTGGAAATTGCTCCCAAGGATGAACCAGACTTGTGGAGGTCTACAATTTTTTTTCTGAGGTCTTGGTTGATTTCTTTTCAATTTCCCGTTATGTCAAGCAAAGAGGCACTGAGTTTGAAGGTAGGCCTTGAAATACTTCTAAAGCTTCTAAAGCCATGACATCATTTTCTGGAATTCTCCAAGCTGTTTAACCAGAAGGGGACTAGGGTTCCAATTTTGGAACACCCCCCCCCCACGTTCAGCTGGAAGGTGGCGCATGGAACGCAAAAATATTCCTAAAAATATTTAACCTCCACACATTAACAAGTCCAATGGCTCAAATGAAAGATAACCACCTTGTTTATCTACCCAGCAAGTCAGATTTCTAAAATGTTTTACGGCGAAAACATAGCACATATTTATGTCAAACCACCACCGAAGACACAGCTAATTTGCATAGCCAAGTTGAAAAAAATATGCAATCAACAAACGCAGGATTAAAAGAAAAATAATGCACTAACCTTTTGAAATCTTCATCAGATGACAGTAATATAACATGTTGCACAGTACATTTATGTTTTTTTCAATAATATGCTATATATATCCATAAATCTCTGTTTACAATGATGCATCGTTCTAAAAATGCTACTCAAATGTCCTGAGAAATGACGATAGCGCCGGCAGATAACGTCAGCTAACAAGGAATACACATCATAAACTTTGACTAAATATGCATGTTCTACATATATATAGTTAGATACACTTCTTCTGAATGCAATCGCTGTGTTACATTTATTTTTAACGTTACAGGTTTCGTTCACTAGGCTATACTATGAGTCGGCGCTCAAAAAGTAGCATTATGGCTCCTCTATCTTGGAGTCCACAGAAACCCAAATTTACCACATAAATATTCCCTTACCTTTGCTGTTCTTCCATCAGAAGACCTGGAAGGAATTATAATTACCAATAACAGCGTTTAGTTTTGCAGTTTGTGTCTTTCGGTTCTCAAACACGACACATTTCGGTTGAAATGTAGCCAAAAGTCAAGTGGATGCGCACCAAAACGTCGAACTTACATATTATATGTCGACTAAACTTGTCAAACTAAGTTCATAATCAAGCTTTAACATGTTATAAAGGTGTACAGCAATCGTGAGGACGAACAGAAACGCATGCATTGTATAATCGATCTTGGAAAAAAGACAGGACCGGAGCAGAGCGAGCATGAGAGTGACCTGTTTTTTCGGTGACCAAAAGGTTTCGGCCCGCCAAAACTCTCGTGAGCGCGCGATGCTCACAATGAGAATCCCCATTGAAAGCTGAGATCGCTCTGAAGACAAAGAGACTGTTCCCAGACCTGTAGGTGCTTGGGAAGGTTGGGGGCGATGACGTCAATGTTGGGCCAACTTTTCTGATGACAAGAGAGAGTTTGGGAGAATGACTGCCCTGAGAGTTCTGCTTTACATACAAACATAATTTAAACGGTTTTAGAAGCTTTAGAGTGTTTTCTATTCAATAATATTTTTTATTTGCATATATTAGCAACTTTTGACAAAAAAAATTATGTTTACTATGGGCACGCAATTACTCCAGCGGGGGCAGTAAACAGCCCTATCCCCAAGAGGTAGGCACAGTCAACTTAGTGTATGTAAACTTTTGACCCACTGGAATTGTGATAAAGTAAATTATAAGTTAAATAATCTGTCTGTAAACAATTGTTGGAAAACTGATTTGTGTCATGCACAAAGTAGATGTCCTAACCGACTTGCCAAAATGATAGTTTGTTAACAAGAAATTTGTTGAAGTGGTTGACAAATGAGTTTTAACTTTTTATGGCTGCAGGGGCAGTATTGAGTAGCTTGGATGAAAAGGTGCCCATTGTAAACAGTCAGCTCCTCAGTCTTAGTTGCAAATATATGCATATTATTATTAGTATTGAATAGAAAACACTCTAAAGTTCCCAAAACGGTCAAAATGTATGCACACATGACTGTAAGTCGTTTTGGATAAAAGCGTCTGCTAGATGGCATATATTATTATTATTATTATTATAATTAAAATATTGTCTGTGAGTATAATAGAACTGATATTGCAGCCGAAACCCTGAGGAAAATCAAAACAGGAAGTGGCTTCTATTTTGAAAACTCCATGTACCATAGCCTCCCTTTGCTGTATTTAAAGGGATATGAACAAGATTCCTTTTCCTATCGCTTCCTTAAGGTGTCAACAGTCTTCAGACATAGTTTCAGGCTCTTATTTTGAAAAATGAGCCAGAACGATAATATCGCGTCAAGTGGTCACATGAGTTTTGCTCGCGCAACAGAATTTGGACAGCCATTTTCCCCTCTCCTACTTTGAAAGACATTAGCGGTTGAAATATTATCGATTATATATTTTTAAAACAACCTGAGGATTGATTATAAAATACAATTGACATGTTTCTGTGGACATTATAGATACTATTTGGTATTTTTGTCTGCGTTGTCGTGACCGCTCTTTCCTGTGGATTTCTGAACATAACGCGACAAACAAATGGAGGTATTTTGGATCTAAAAATAATCTTTATGGAACAAAAGGAACATTTGTTGTGTAACTGGGAGTCTCGTGAGTGAAAATATCCAAAGATCATCAAAGGTAAACGATTAATTTGATTGCTTTTCTGATTTTCATGACCGAGCTACCTGATGCTAAGTGTACTTAATGTTTTATCGTGCGATCGATAAACTTACAAAAACGCTTGGATTGCTTTCACTGTAAAGCATAATTTCAAAATCTGACACAACAGGTGGATTAACAAAAGGCTAAACTGTGTTTTCCTATATTGCACTTGTGATTTCATGAATATAAATATTTATAGTCATATTTATTGTATGTAGCGCTATGCTATTCAGCGGTTGTTGATGACACTTATCCCAATATCGGGATTGCAGCCATAACAAGTTTTTAATGACTCCAACCTAATTGTATGTAAACTTTTGACTGCAACTGAACTTGGTTTCAACTTCAGGTCTTATCTGAACTCCATCTCTGTCTATTCACTCTCCACATCCCCCTCTGCCCTCATAGAAGACAGTCTAGATGTAATTGCAGAAAGAGTAAATGGATACAGATGTAGGATCATCATTTGATCACCCTGTTTCATATTTAAATAGTCTATTTGTCTGGGGGCTAGGGTCTGTCGTATCTAGTGAAATTCTGGTGAAATTCTGGTGTCCTGTGTGAACTTAAGAATGCTCCCTCTAATAATTATAATTCTCTCTCTCTCCCCTCTCTGAGCTATAGGATGATGCCTCAGGACTGACTACCTGGCCTGATGACTCCTGGTTGTCCCCGTCTCCAGTCGTGCTGCTGATCCAGTTTCTGTTGTTTTGCCCGTGGCTATAGAACCCTGACCTGTTCTGCAGACGTGCTACCTTGTCGTGCTGCTGCTCCAGTTTCAACTGTTCTGCTTGCGGCTCTGGAACCCTGACCTGTTCCCCCGGAAGTTTAACCTTGTCCCGGAACTGTTGTTTAGAGATCCTCTCTCTCTCTCTCTCTCTCTCTCTCTCTCTCTCTCTCTCTCTCTCTCTCTCTCTCTCTCTCTCTCTGCTCGGCTATGAAAAGTCAGCTGACATTTACTCCTGAGGTGCTGACCTATTGCAGTCTCTACAACCACTGTGACTATTATTTGACCCTGCTGGTCATCTATTAACGATCTGGCCTTAATGGCCTTGTACACTTATAATCTCCACCCGGCACAGCCAGAAGAGGACTGGCCACACCACAGTGCCTGGTTCCTCTAGGTTTCTTCCTGGGTTCCTCCCTTTCTAGGGAGTTTTCCTACACACCGTGCTCCTACATCTGTATTGCTTGCTGTTTGGGTTTTTAAGTTGGGTTTCTGTATAAGCACTTTGTGACATCTGTTGATATAAAAAGGGCTTTATAAATACATTTGATTTGATCCTGCAATGCCAGAAATGTCAAACTTGTTGTGTAATTTGGGTTTTAAAAGGCTTCTGAAATGTTTGTATATTCCACTTAGAAATTGCAGACTTGATTTTCCCTTAGGAAAAATGTATCAACCCCTGTAAAGATTTCCATGAATTATAATCCGTATAATAATTCAAATGTCCTGTTGCTGCAGGGTTATTTTCCTGCTGTAGCAAACTGGCTCAAACAGTGAGTCATTAGCATGACACTACAAGGCTCCTAGCTCTGCACTCTAATCTATATTTGACCTGCACCACAGAACTGTAGCATTTATACTTGTTTGGGGATCGAAGGGACAGAGGAATCAAGGAAATACAGTAAACTACAACAGTAGCTCTTGTTGCTGGTATAGAACAGTATCCTTTATGAGACAACTGGGCTATGATGGCTAATACGGAATATGACTACTTGTTCTCCCCCACCAACGTGTTCATGGGTAGAAGGAAAACAGTCTTTCTCAAATTAACGTCAAAAGATGCATTTTTCTGCATTTTACCTAACCCTAACCCTTTTCCTATCCTTAACCTAATTCCCCTAACCTCCTATGTTAATTCTGCTAACCTGCTGCGCAGGTTCTCTTACTAACATGCTGAGATAAGTCAAATCTGTCAAAGCTTTATCCCATCTAGTCAAAACCCACCCATGTTGTTTCTGATGGTGGTTAGGTGGTATATAATAATATATAATACTAACGTATACCTAGACTATTAAATATGGAATTAAGATACTTTTAAAACAAAAAAGAGAAGCAACAAAACAAGAGATGATGCAAAACAACTGTCTAACTCATGAAAGAATAAAGAAACATAGAGATATGTTTTACTTTAAGCTAATCTTGCAAAAAACGTGTTAAGTACAGTGGTCTGGAAGCATCCATCCACCTGATTGACAGGCCAGATGAAAAGTTCCTCAGCCAAAGCCTTTTTTTCTCGTTCTCACCCATCTTTTCCTCCCTCCTAGTTTCCTGGTGATAAGAATGCACAGAGTAATTACAGCCCAGGGTTACTGGTTTTACATCAATAGCGCTGCTTTGGCTGAATAAAATGGGAAAACGACAGCGTGTTCCCAGACAGATAAAAAAATCCTTTGGTCCTCACTTTTCAGGCTTTTAATACAACACATTCTTTGATTGCCGTGGCTGTATTTATTATGCAAGAGGAAGTGACCACTCGAGAGCTTCCCTACATGAAGACTAAGTGATAACACAGGGCACATCACACAGTCAGGAAATGGCAAATATTTGCTCTTATTGATTTAATGTATAATAAACATCTAGGAGGAGTTACTGAAATCTAGTCTCTAAAGCTCTTGACTGCAGTTGATAAAATAATTTAACTATTTCACCTATTTCACTTTATCCAATATAATCCAGTGGGTCACCAAGCTGAATACATCGACATTGTTCCAAAGCATTACAGGGATTTTTTAGAAGCGTCCAAGTCAACCCTGTGTACACACGGTGTAATACATTATTAAATTACTCTAACCCATTCGGTTGGATTACCTTATGGTAATATCAGGTTTGTGTCTCTCCCTCCTCTGTTTCCTGTCGGAGGAAGGATAATAAATAGCATATTAAAGCAGTCTCACTTTAATGTGCCACGGCAATTCTCCGTGAAGGACAATAAAGAATGGAGGGAACATACTGTACGTGTGCATACCAATCAACTGTGACTGGGTCCCCCGTGGCCCCGCCGCCCTCAACCTAACCGGCTTCCTGCAGCGTCTTCAGAAGCAAGGGCTTGTGGGTAGACACAGAGCACTGCAGTCAATTAAGACTTTTAAGCGCCACTTTATTCTCACAGAATTCAGGGAAGCACTGACCTGTCTACTTTCATAAATCATGACTCTCCACATCAGTGTGTTATTCAGCAGCCTACTGTATTGACCTCATCGACAAGCTGATTGAAGATGCTGTAGTTGGAGGGGGTCCTTCCCCATGCCTTGAGTGTGGTTTGAGGTCTGAGTTGATGGAAAGGCACCCATGCACATTGTTCCATTGTGACAGGTGCTATCACAGTAGCAGACAAACCCAGGCGGCAGCCGCACGATTAAAGCATGGTGGTTGATTAATGGTGTGTATTCTTAGTCCCTTGCAGGGGAGAATATGCTTGTCTCAAAGAATATGCTTGTCTCATTAGTTGAGAATAATGAAAACAAAGGAGCATAAGGCAAGACAGTAATATTATTGATTGCTTTAGAGGGAAAAGATGGCATTTGTTGTTTACGCTTATCGCACAGTGCTGTATGTGGAATACACACAATATCATTGTTGTAATGGACCGTCTAATGTAAGAGCCATGTGGTAATGTCCATTTTAATGTTTAACCCATTGGCCTAATCTTTCCCTGTCAGTGTTTGATGGCAATTAAACACTTTATACTCAATTATGTCATCATTAAGTAAATTATGTTAGTGTAACAGTATAACTTTAAACCATCCCCTCGCCCATACCTGGGCTCAAACCAGGGACCCTCTGCACACATCAACAACAGTCACCCACGAAGCATTGTTACCCATCACTCCACAAAAGCCGCGGCCCTTGCAGAGCAAGGGGAACTACTACTTCAAGGTCTCAGAGCAAGTGACGTCACCGTTTGAAACGCTATTTAGTGCGCACCACCGCTAACTAAGCTAGCCATTTCACATCCGTTACATTAGTGTGTACACAACTATATGAATTTGTATTGATGTGTGTGTGTGTGTGTGTGTGTGTGTTGTGTGTGTGTATGTTTGTGCACCCACCCACACACCTACTTGTGTGTGTCCTATACAGGGGATCGATTTCAAATTTAATTCGACGGGACTTTAAAAACCCTGATAACGTCTCAGATCCCTTCACTTGATCACTTCAGTGGCTAATTATGTATGAGAATCTGAAGCGCCTCATTGATCTGTGAAAATTCTGCCCCAGGTTTACTTGTAATCGCTCCGGCAGGAACACCCAGGTCCGCTCGATAGGTCTGGGACTCAGGCTGAGTATCAAATTATACAAGTGACGACTCAATAGGGGCAACACGGGAGCGCTGCTCAGATGTCCTGATGAATATTAGATTGAGACATAATGCGTTGTGTTTACCTTTGCGTCCTGGCCTGGCTCCAGTCATGTAGGCCTAGATTTATACAAGCAGCCTGAATGAACACAGGGAAATTCCTGCTCACTACAAGTCACCTCCATCAGCTAAAGGCAGAGCTGCCCTGAACCTTGGTGTCCCGCAAGGGCACCACATGCTACATTTAGATGGATGGCAGGCTTCCAGGTTAGCTCACTCATTTAAGCATGCATTATTAAACAGGATTGTGGGTGGTCCGTTTTGTCACCATAGCCCCATATACTACCCACCACTGCGAACTGTATGCTCTCGTTGGCTGGCCCTTGCTTCATACTCGTCGCCAAACCCCCTGGCTCCAGGTAATCTACAAGTCTCTGCTAGGTAAAACCCCGCCTTATCTCAGCTCACTGGCTACTATAGCAGCACCCACTCGTAGCACGCGCTCCAGCAGGTATATCTCACTGGTCACCCCCAAAGCCAATTCTTACTTTGGCCGCCTCTCCTTCCAGTTCTCTGCTGCCAATGACTGGAACAAACTGCAAAAATCTCTGAAGCTGGAGACTCTTACCACCTTCACTGGCTTTAAGCACCAACTGTCAGAGCAGCTCACAGATCTCTGCACCCGTACATAGCTCATCTGTAAATAGCCCATCCAATCTACCTCATCCCCATACTGTATTTATTTATTTATCTTGCTCCTTTCTACCCCAGTATCTCTACTTGCACATTTTCTTCTGCACACCCTAAAATTCCAGTGTTTAATTGCTATATTGTAATTACTTCTCCACCATGGCCTATTTATTGCCTTATCTCCCTTGTCCTACCTCATTTGCGCATGCAGTTTATAGATTTTTCTACTGTATTATTGATTGTATGCTTGTTTATTCCATGTGTAACTCTGTGTTGTTGTATGTGTCAAACTGCTTTGCTTTATCTTGGCCAGGTTGCAGTTGCAAATGAGAACTTGTTCTCAACTAGCCTACCTGGTTAAATAAAGGTGAAACAAAAAATAAATACAAATCTCTCACTCCAGGAAGTAAAATTGTCATAGTCTTTGACAGAATTCATATTACCTGTGATTAGATTATGTGATGGCCAAAAAATCTTAGCTTTAAGGTCATGTAATTGTAACAGAATAACTTTAAACCGTCCCCTCGCCCATACCCGGGCGCGAACCAGGGACCTTCTGCACACATCAACAACAGTCACCCACGAAGCATCGTTACCCATCGCTCCACAAAAGCTGCGGCCCTTGCAGAGCAAGGGGAACTACTACTTCAAGGTCTCGGAGCAAGTGACGTAACCGATTGAAACGCTATTTAGCGCACACCGCTAACTAAGCTAGCCGTTTCACATCCGTTACACTCACCCCCCTTTTGACCTTCCTCCTTTTTCCGCAGCAACCAGTAATACGGGTCAACAGCATCAATGTAACAGTATAACTTTACGTCCGTCCCCTCGCCCATACCCGGGCGCGAACCAGGGACCTTCTGCACACATCAACAAAAGTCACCCACGAAGCATCGTTACCCATCGCTCCACAAAAGCCGCAGCCCTTGCAGAGCAAGGGGAACTACTACTTCAAGGTCTCAGAGCAAGTGACGTAACCGATTGAAACGCTATTTAGCTCACACCGCTAACTAAGCTAGCCGTTTCACATCCGTTACATAATTCAGCAGCTGTCACAGACGGTCAGAAAAATATATTACATGCTAGGGCCATAAATAGCAGTATTGTTGCTTCTGCATAACTAGGCCTTCAAATAGTGATATTGTTCTCATTGCATATCAATCAGTTGATCTGGTTTTCAGCTGGTGTTTCCTCGTATGCCACCATGTACAGATGGGTTAGAGCATATTTAATGCCGTTTCTTTATGCTCCTCAGTGCCTTCCTCTATTCAATAGGTTTTGACTATAACACATATAGAATGAGGTAGCAGTTTTTCCACAGGTCTTATTTTGTAGCTAACTGAACAAATTACTGCCACGCCTGCTCCCGCTCTTCTCCCCTGGTGCTCGAGGGCGCCAGGCTCCCCAGCATTACGCACTCCTGCCACCATCAGTACGCACACCTACCTTCCCCGTCACGCGCATCAGCGATTATTGGACTCACCTGGACTTAATCACCTCTGTCATTACCTCCTGTATCTGTCTGTTCTCCACTTCAGCATTGTTTGTCAAATGTTGTTGCTTGCCCGTGTGCTGACGCTGTGCTTGTCTTGTTTCATATCTGTTCCTTACTAAATGTTGACTCCCAGTACCTGCTTCTCATCCCCGGGCGTCGGTCCTTACATTTACTGTATAAGAAATGCCACCTAGTAGGCAACAGGCCTTGAGGACTTAGCCTAAATGCCAATTCGCACTGTGACAGTTTTGGCTGATAGCCCAGCTTCCCAGTATAAATTGAGTTCACCTCTGAAGACTCTACCGGAACGGGTTACATACCCAAATCCCTTGGAGCCTGGGAAGTCCCGCCTAAATTTTCATGAGCTGGTCCGACTGTCTGTCAATTTGTGTTGGAAGGGTACATCACAAACTGCATAGCATTGAAAAACTGAGAGTCTCACAAATCGATAGGAAGTATTCCTATCATCCTATGACAATCAGCAGGGGTGCAACTTTGTTTTAGAAGTGGGGGCGTCGTAACTTCTCGGATAAACACTACTAACGGCCTAGCCGACCGGTTGGGGGCATCCGCATGGCCCTAAAGCACAGTGTTGCTTCGTTTTGTATCACATTCCAATGATAAAACTGGAGTGGACAAAAATAAAATTTCAGAATATAGCGGAGACATGTCCCCCCTGACCCCAGTGCAAGTTGTGCCCCTAACAAACACACATGGTTTTATATCGAATTAGATTATTTTAAACAAAATATTATTTGTAGATGTGAAACTTAAGAACTTTATGTTCATTACAGATGTATAACTTTAATAGGACATGAAAGCTGAGATCGTGACGGATTTGTGGAGTTGCTAGCCAACTCGCGGTGGGTTTCAAAAGGGTAGGGGGAGGAATGAATGAAAGCTGTGCAACAAAAATAAGGAACATTTCCCCTTCCCACTAGTTTTATGAATTATTACAGTGATAAGGCAATCTTATAGGATTTCATTCGTAAAGTTGATTGGAAATGTATGTATATTATCCCCCCCCAAAATCAGGCCCTATTCACCCATTTTTCATGAATAGGAAGTTAATCATATGTGATATTTCATATTTTCATCACATTTGTGCTGTCTACTTGAGCTTGTGTCTTCAAACGTGAGTACATCAAGTCAAGAAATAACTATGTTTTATCAGAAAGGTAAGATTCTTATCTTTCTTGCAATATGCAACATATAACTTGTTATTGTTCTGGCCCTCTCATGAAAAGCAATTAGAACCGGGCATAGCCATACAGCCATCCGGAAGACCAGCCACTATCACTGAACTGGACGTTTTTAAGGCTGGATCCACATTTTTTAAAATATATATATATTTTAAATTTGACCTTTATTTAACTAGGCAAGTCAGTTAAGAACAAATTCTTATTTTCAATGACTGCCTATGAACAGTGGGTTAACTGCCTGTTCAGGGGCAGAACAGCAGATTTGTACCTTGTCAGCTCGGGGATTTGAACTTTCAACCTTCCGGTTAATAGACCAACACTCTAGCCACAAGGCTACCCTGCCGCCCCATATACTGTAATTACATATTATGGCTATGGATCTATGTAAACCTCTGTAATTACCCAGAGTATGAAACAATGAGCAGATTAAACACTGGAATAAAATACACATTTGTATGTATACTACTGGTCAAAAGTTTTAGAATGGTTTTTCTTCATTTGTACTATTTTCTACATTGTAGAATAATAGTGAAGACATCAACACTATAAAATAACACATGGAATCGTGTAGTAACCAAAAATACATGTTATATTTGAGATTCTTCAAATAGCCACCCTATGCCTTGATAACAGCTTGCACACTCTTGGCATTCCTTCAACCAGCTTCACCTGGAATGCATTTCCAGCAGCCTTGAAGGAGTTCCCATGTATGTTGAGCACTTGTTGTCTGCTTTTCCTTCATTCTGTGGTCCGACTCATCCCAAACCATCTCAATTTGGTTGAGGTTGGGGGATTGTGGAGGCCAGGTCATCTGATGCAGCACTCCATCACTCTATTCTTGGTCAAATAGCCCTTACACAGCCTGGAGGTGTTTTGGGTCACTGTCCTGTTGAAAAACAAATGATAGTCCCACTAAGCCCAAACCAGATGGGATAGCGTATTGCTGCAGAATGCTGTGGTAGCCATGCTGGTTAAGTGTGCCTTGAATTCTAAATAAATCACAGACAGTGTCACCAGCAAAGCACCCTCACACCATCACACCTCCTCCTCCATGCTCACAGTGGTGTCATGACGTGGCCCTCTTTGGAGATAGAGAGTACCATCCCCCTCTCTCTGCACCACCCCCATTTCTTTCTCACCACCTCTCTCTCTTCCCCTACACCCAGGCTCTGTTCTGCAGGTCATAAATTCCTAGAGGAGTCTCTCTCCTCATGGCCAGACAATATAGAGAGAGTGAGTTTCACAGGAGAACAAAGACACCTCTTCCACATCACAGAACTTGAGATCCGAACAATGCCCATGCTTTGGAGAATGTGTACACGATCGGGGGAGAATTCAGCTAAGACCGGTCCATTTTGTTTTAATGTTTGTGAAACTCATGAGAGACAATACAGCCACATTAGCATAACTCTGTTTATACAAGAGTCTCAGTTGTGAGGCTTGCATTTAATTGTTGTATAAAATGAATGTGTAACGATGAAACTATTTGTGAAATTATGCAATGTCATTTTGAACTGTTTAATGAAGGAAACTCCAATTCCCTTTGGAGTTTAACTAAGTCATAGGCCCGCCCCATGAGCACAGACATTGACCTGGCATCATGGGACAGCCCTTTTCTTCTATTACGAATATAACCCACACCTGAAGGATTTCCCAGCAGACCAGCTTACCTCGATTACCACAAGAGGGTTAAGGTAGAGACCATAAACCTGAGTATAAGCTAAGGTTGTCATGGTTGTCAAAACTCTGAGACTATCGATACCATCAGAATAAGGTCAAATCTTTGATACTAATTACTAGTCTGCAGCTAGGAATTCTATACCATTGAATGCGAATGCCGACAACCGCCGAAACATCTATTCTATAAGAACATTTCTGAATGTTACTCTGAAGTAGCCATTCTAACCAAAGACTCCAGGGACGCAGAGAGAGGGGCGGATGAACATCCAACAGAAAGGACGATTCCAACAGAGATCCCGATGACACACTGGGCGTAAATATATATATTGATTTGCAATTATTCCCCAATGAGTGAGCGTCCATGTGCAAAGGATTAGCATTTCAATTGTTATAATTATCAACGGTGTGGTGTCTTTTTGTCTTTCGCGCCATTTGTCTACCAAGCCACCATTCCAGTTTAGTCCACTAGGGCACATCCCTTATCATCTACTTTGTTTGTTTGTTTATGCATTTCTGTGATTTAGTTAGTTAATAAATAAATAACTGATTGAGACAATGATGTACGGATGATTCATATTGAAAACTGGGTTCGTGCAGATAACTAACAATTTACATTAGTTTGGAATGAGACTAACGTGAGGTAAAGAATAATTCATTAATTAGAAGACTAATTGATCAGATAATAAAATATCTGAAAGTTATATTAGGAAAATGATACCTTTGTAATCTGAATATTTTCCTTGGTCCCCCGACTTTAGTTAATCACATAATAATAATTACAGAGAATTGATTTAATAAACTAACAGTCTTCAGTTTAATGATGCCAAAGACATGACAGTGGGAAATACATCCACACCATGTCTCACAAAGACACAGCGGTTGGAACCAAAAATCTCAAATTTGGACCAAAAGGACAGATGTCCACCGGTCTAATGTCCATCGTGTTTCTTGGCCCAAGCAGGTCTCTTCCTTTAGTAATGGTTTCTTTGCAGCAATTCGACCATGAAGGTCTGATTCACACTGTCTCCTCTGAACAGTTGATGTTGAGATGTGTCTGTTACTTGAATTCTGTGAAGCATTTATTTGGGCTGCAATTTCTGGGGCTGGTAACTTGAATGAATGTATCTTCTGCAGCAGAGGTAACTCTGGGTCTTCTTTTCCTGTGACGGTCCACATGAGAGCCAGTTTCATCATAGCGCTTGATGGTTTTTGATTGACTTTCATGTCTTAAAGTAATGATGGACTGTCATTTCTCTTTGCTTATTTGAGTTGTTCTTGCCATAATATGGACTTGGGTCTTTTACCAAATAGGGCTATCTTCGGTATAACCCCTCCCCTCCACCTTGTCACAACACAACTGATTGGCTCAAACTCATTAAGAAGGCACACCTGTTAATGTTGAGCATCATAAGGAATGGAATGGTGAGAGAGATTTTGATGAGAAACAACAAAGAAGGAATTCTGGACAAACAAAGAGAGGTCTCCGCAGTCTGCATGTGTGTCATATCTCACACCAGGCCAGATCAAAAGGCTGACTGCAAAAACAAACAAAAAACTCCAAGCTCATCCATGAGATGAACAATCAAAATCCACCTGACAAATACTTCACATAGCTTCCAGTCCCAGCACAGTTCAGAGGTCACAGCAGACCATTGATACCACAGACAGATATTACACGTACCTGTTTGTTCCCAACAGAAAGCTTCCAGTCCCAGCACAGTTCAGAGATCACAGCAGACAATTGATACCACAGACAGATATTACACGTACCTGTTTGTTCCCAACAGAAAGCTTCCAGTCCCAGCACAGTTCAGAGGTCACAGCAGACCATTGATACTACAGCCAGATATTACACATACCTGTTTGTTCCCAACCAGATATTACACATACCTGTTTGTTCCCAACAGAAAGCTTCCAGTCCCAGCACAGTTCAGAGGTCACAGCAGACCATTGATACTACAGACAGATATTACACATACCTGTTTGTTCCCAACAGAAAGCTTCCCAGCACAGTCCCAGCACAGTTCAGAGACCTGTTTGTTCACAGAAAGCAGACCATTGATCACAGCAGACCATTGATACTACAGACAGATATTACACGTACCTGTTTGTTCCCAACAGAAAGCTTCCAGTCCCAGCACAGTTCAGAGGTCACAGCAGACCATTGATACTACAGACAGATATTACACGTACCTGTTTGTTCCCAACAGAAAGCTTCCAGTCCCAGCACAGTTCAGATCAGACCATTGCACAGTACACGTACCTGTTTCAGAGGTCACAGCAGACCATTGATACCACAGACAGATATTACGCGTACCTGTTTGTTCCCAACAGGAAGCTCTACAGATGGTAGAAGGATTTACACACAATCCCTAACGGGATTTAGGGGAAGGATCAGACTCCAGAAACACAGGAAGCGTTGACCTTGTCAGTTGGTGCAAAGTCTTAGCGTGGCTGGCAGGTAAACTGCCACCGCAAACTGTCTAACCCTTTTTGGTCTAACTCCTTGTTAAGTCCAGTGTTTCTCTGGCATCAATTATTCATCACAAATAGAATTTGGAAACAGAAAATGGAAAACCAAAATATCTTCACAAGTAAAACCATGAGGGGCAAAAAGTACACAGTATGACCCGTCTCTGTTGAAACGCCCAAAGCCGTTTTCTGAGAGAGAAAAAATGCCCTTGGTTTGTATCCTCTCCTCAAAAACCCCTTTAAACCTCTGTGTCTCTTTATAGCTGGTGTGTATATACACAATTTGAAGAAATGGATTCCTACTCAGAGCGCCCGGGGCTGGGCAGAACAAAAAACGTGTGTATCAGTGCCTAGCAGAAAGGAGACGCGCAAGACGGAGAGAAGACCAGAGCCCAGCTGTTCTGTCTGTCGCTGCTCTTTAGCCGTTCCATTAAGAAGCCATTCATCCGATTATTTATTCCCAGGATGCACAGCTTTCCCTTTCGCCAGAGTCCCAGTGACTGTGAATTCATCCCGTGGGGGGCGTCGCTAATTGAAATGTCATTATGGCTCCGCACTTACATGGCAAAGAGCACTGTTAAAGGAGCTGAATCATGTATGCAACCCACATACTGGAGAATACCAGTCAAGATGAAGTGGGGACTTTTAATATAGATACTAAGGGAATATGAGGGGACTAGTAAGGTTATTCCAGCAGAAGTCTTTATGTTCTTTTTGACCATTATTGACATCATATTTTCCGGAATTTAATTTGGCAGTCCTTGACTCCATTCAAAAATCGAACACAGGCTTGATGTGAAACACCGATTTTATGATCAGTTAGACAAATGAATAGTGCCCAGTGATCGTTCCCTGTGGCATGCTGTTGTGAAAGGGACCATAATAGGATAAATTTACAAACAAGCTGCTTCTCCATTTTAGTGGTCAGAGCTGTAAAATGTGAATGGCCCTGAAAAGAAGCAAGTTGGAAATAATGACTTTGTGAGTGTGAGGATATGTAAAAAATAATTTAAACATTCTAATCGAAGCTAAGGAAGCAAATGGACCTTTGAAGAAATGTAATCCTGGTCTGCATGCTAACCACACTTTTGCCTTAAGAGCGACTAAACCAACTTGTATGGTTAACAACGGCCTATGTGGCATCAGTACGTCAGAAACATTTATTCTAGTATCAAAATTGAATGCAAAGTGTAAGTAGAATAATTTTCGTCATAAATTCAGTATATTCCAAAAACGAGATTTGTGATATTTGTGTAACTGAGGATGCCACAACTTGCACGAGGGTTAGGTTTTCATTTCAATCCTGCCCACACAGGGCCACTGTGACTTAATTCACACAGGCAGCCCAATTCTGATATTTTTTTCCTAATTGGTCTTTTGACCAAACACAAACGATCTTTTCACGTCAGATCTTTTTCAGAGCTGATCTGATTGGTCAGTGGTTGCTTTAGTGAAAAAAATATATCAGAATTGGGATGCCTGTCTAAACGCAGCCTGCCTGGCAGTCTAATCACAGTTGGCAGTAATCAAATAATCTGGTGCACGCTATCCAATCTCTCACCAGAATCAACCTACAACCAACCATTTATTTACAGACAGCCAACCTAACCATTAGCACGCAGCGCCTCAACTTGTTTACACAACAAACAAGAAGACATGGTCGCAAATGTAATGTTGAAAGAAAAATAGTTTCTTTTTAACAGCTTGCGTTTATTCCAACTCAAATATTCTCACATTTGTGAACTAACATTTGCATCACAAAAACAGCTGTCATCAAAGATAGGCTACTACTCTAAAAACAAGCTTCTACTCTGGAAACTAGATACTACTCTAGAAACTAGATACCACTCTAAAAACAAACTTCTACTCTAGAAACTAGATACTACTCCAGAAACAAGCTCCTACTCTAGAAACTAGATTCTACACTAGAAACAAGCTCCTACTCTAGAAACTAGATTCTACAAGCTACTACTCTAAAAACAAGCTACTACTCTAAAAACAAGCTGCTACTCTAGAATCTAGATACTCCTCTAAAAACAAGCTACGTCTCTAAAAACAAGCTGCTACTCTAGAAACTAGATTCTACTCTAGAAGCTAGATTCTACTCTAGAAACAAGCTGCTACTCTAGAAGCTAGATTCTACTCTAGAAACAAGCTACTACTCTAGAAACAAGCTACTACTCTAAAAACAAGCTGCTACTCTAGAAACAAACTACTACTCTAGAAACAAGCTTTTACTCTAGAAAAATGCTGGTACTCTAGGAACAAGCTACTACTCTAGAAACAAGCTTCTACTCTAGAAACAAGCTTTTACTCTAGAAAAATGCTGGTACTCTAGGAACAAGCTACTACTCTAGAAACAAGCTTCTACTCTAGAAACAAGCTGCTACTCTAGAAACAAGCTGCTACTCTAGAAACAAGCTGCTACTCTAGAAACAAGCTGCTACTCTAGAGAAAACCTCTACTCTAGAAACAAGCTACTACTCTAGAAACAAGGAAGCAATCACGTTCACGTTGTCATGCTGCGTCGCGTGTTTGGTACGGTGGCTGTTTGGGATATCACATCCACATCAAACCACACCTCCAAAACACCTCTCACTCATGGCTTCTTGCATTTCTTAATGAGCAAGCTACAAAGCCAGGCCAAAACAGTGAGTTCCTCTTTAATATAATTCATTTCTCTAACAGCCATCACAGGATTAATTAATCTAATGTCTGCTGAAAGCCATCTAATGCTAAGCGGACTACTATTGGCTTTGCTTTGGTAGAGTGTCATAATAATAACTTTTTTATGAGCGTTGTTGTGCTGAAGTGGGGGTTGCACCTGTAGCTACTCCATTGAGTTGGTGCTGGAGGGCATTACCCTGTGAAGAGGCTGACCCTGTCAGTTGACCTCAGCCACTGCACAACACTCTGTTTGTTTACCTTTCATCTCTGTCCCCTTTCTTTTCCATATTCAGCATCAATGGTGGCTGTTATGGCTGATAGTTGTCGCCCATTATCTTTGAACAAGATGAATAGAATTGGCGGCGTGGCCCACTTTCATGGCGGTAAATCGGAGATGTGAACCGCTATCAATTTCATTAGGGGCTGAGATGCTTCCTGTCAGTTTTTCCATCACTTTCTTTAGTACTCGCCGTGCTCTGAGCTTTGTTTGTCATCATCGCTTTTGACATTTCTCCTGCTTCATATTCATTTGTCTGCAGTAAATAGGAACATTTCTCAATGTTCTGCTTCAATTCCAGAGATGTCTGATTGTATTATGTCATTTGGCATTTATCTTCTCTCACACAGCTCTCCCAATAAATCTGTTGCCGTTGTTGTGGTTTTATACACGGTAGCCAGTGGCGTTGATTGACCCTATGATGACATGTACACTACTAAAAGTTTTAGAACACCAACTCATTCAAGGCTATTTCTTTATTTTTGACCATTTTCTGCATTGTAGAATAATAATGAAGACATCAAAACTATGAAATAACACATATGGAATCATGTAGTAACCAAAAAAGTGTTAAACAAATATATCAAATCAAATAGCCACCCTTTGCCTTGATAATGGCTTTGGACACGCTTGGCATTTTCTCAACCAGCTTCATGAGGTAGTCACCTGGAATGCATCATCATTGATGCCTTCATATGGGGACCTCTTGCTTTGAAACCTTCCAACTCTAGCTTTGGGTACTTGATGGAACCCCATCACTGCTGATACAATGGAGAGTCCACCCCACTCTGTGAAAGTTGGCTTACCAGAACTGTGAGGCCTGCTCTCACTCTGCAAACCTCTTATTGTTTAGAATTTGCAGAGATATGAAGCAATTTCCTTATCACTGTTTCTGCTTTTATGCACTGTCTAGCTGCTCTCCCTCTCCCAGACTATCTCTGTGCTTCAGTCTTTCCTCTCTGGATGATTCCGTGTTATCTCTGTCTCCAGCGGAGCATCCATCATCACATTACAAGAGTTGGTGAATAGGAGGGCCCGCCACAGACTACACAGGACCCCTCGCTTACTCCCCAGATCAATTATGGATGCATCTGTGTGTTCATCTCCGGGCAGGGAATGTACTTTCTATTATAAATACTGATAACGTGTTTCCCCGACTGTCCTCTTTATCCATCTCCGCCGGAGTTTCAATAACACCCTTCACAAGTAACAAATAGAAAAACTGTCCCGCTGTTCTTTGAACTGTTCGAAGTACTCCAAAATTCCACGTAGTTCCGTCGGTACGTGAAAAGTTAGGTAGGAACACAACATGCATTGTTGGTTCTCCATTTGAGTGTCTTCGTTCTGGAAGTACACTATTTCTTTTTCGTTATCTGTACGGACCAGTTCCCATATGACTGAATGTGTCTCGTCAACAGGCAATGCTGTGACTTGAAAATAATAACAGGAGAAGTGCTTCCTGGATGGTTTTTGGGAAATTATCACCAGTATGTGAGTTCCTTGACTTATGGAGCTTTGGAGTGTTTGTGGAGAGAGGAATATCTATGAATACAGTGTGACATTTCTCAGACAGAATTGTGCACAAGTTCTGATTGCATTGCAATGACCACAGATGAAGAAAGATAGGAAACTTGAATAATGTGTTGTCAAGAGGCAATAGAGTCAATGTCATACAGGACATACAAGAGCAAACCTTATAAGGGAGTCAAGCGGACAAGGGACTGATGGGGGGCCTTACCATTCAGGGTGTCTTTTCTCAGTGCCTGTCTAGAAATGATACTCTTTTGGTATGATAGTTTGATGGTATGATAACATAAGTTTTACCTTCAGGCAATCTTTTCTATAAAAAGTTAAAGGATGATATCAAAATGAATCGCTTTAAAGCATTGAATGAAAAAATACAACGGCTTTTGAGTCTTGTTTCAATGCTGACCTTCTAGTGTAGGCTTGGCATTAATGTATGTGCTCTCCGTCATCTCTGGGTCTGCATGGCAACTGGCCCAAGACAATGCTCACGCACCAGTCAAAGATAAGATTCCCCCGTTAAGGAGCCAGAAGGCCTCTCTCTCTCACACAGTATACAGCGGACTGACTACTTGAATGTGTGATAGAATTATATATTGCAGCCATGTTTGGTATTTATTTTATACTTGTCCCCTGAGGAGAACTCTGATGCTATCTAATGTATATGGATGTATGATCTCTGTGGTAACTTGCACCTGTACAGGGTGAACTGTAAACTACTGTATGTAAAGGAGTTTTATTGTCTTTAGGAATTCTACCTTAGTTGCATTGGTCTCATCCCCCACAATACCTTTGGATGCTGTGACATCCTGTAGAGACTGGGCCTGAGTGATCAGGTTACTGTAACTAGGTATCATTTAATTGTTCAATGTTGGTTGGTTTTGGTTTGAAAAAGTCACACCTTCAAATGTTATAAATGGAATGAAATGCCTTTTTCTGCCTCTTATCCTGTCTTCCACCCATGGAAAAAAACTGTATGATAGATTCTCATTTCCTAGGCTATTAGACCTCTGGCCAGGTACATTTTCATCTGATTTGTTCATACATTGCTTTGTAACTCTAAGGTTTTCATGGCTAGAATAATGTCATGTAATTCTTATTAATGGTTTGTAACTTAAGCTTTATTCCTTGTATAATTAATTGTTTGTTTTACAATGTCATTAGACCATTTTGACCAAATACTTATTTTCCACCATAATTTGCAAATAAATTCATTAAGAATCGTACAATGTGATTTTCTTCACTACACTACCTCCAACATAAATGACCAGACCAAACAGTAGAAGACATTAGAAGACTGCCCCAAGCTCTACTGCATCTTCACAGCTCAGCCGCTGTAGACTTCTGCTTAAACAGCCATGTTAAATGAAATGCTAAATAAAGCTGGGCTATTATATTCAATTAGGCTTTGTTTACATAAGCAATTACCTTCCTATTTAATAAGTTACTTTAGGGGATACCTGATTGGCTGAATAATGATGTTTACCATTGTCTATCAAACACGGCGGCTCGAGGTTAGCCCCTCAGGATTGGCTTGGCTGCTTGCTGTCCTGCTAGTCCAGGTATAGTTATCACGTTACTTTGTCATTGCTAGGTAATGTGTTTCCTATTTTCGGTTGACCCTTCCACATTATGACTTTCATGCATGAAGACGTTAGCATCAAACATAGTCCACATCTGGACACAGAGTCCGGCTGAACTGCTTTGATGAACACCCAATGTCTTTCTCTGCAGAGGCTTTGCTTTGGAGAGTAATGTTAATCGAAAGGATTGGACCCACTGCAGGTCTCTTATGTGTTCTATTCTCACCATACTGAATACTGTCTGTTATGTGTTAGTTCCAGGGGCAGCGGGAGGCTCTTGGGGAGTTACACAACCTTTGATTATTCCTCTCCTCTCCTCTCCTCTCCTCTCCTCTCCTCTCCTCTCCTCTCCTCTCCTCTCCTCTCCTCTCCTCTCCTCTCCTCTCCTCTCCTCTCCTCTCCTCTCCTCTCCTCTCCTCTCCTCTCCTCTTTAGAAGGATTATGACACTAGCCAGGATGACCCAAAACAACAGGTGTAAACGGTGAACGGAAAATCAAAAGAAATAGTCCACTGTGGTTACCAGATACTGTGAGTTAAAGGTAGTGAATACTGGGAAGATGACTACCATCTAAGGCAAACAAAATCTGAAAGGAATGTTAAACCCAAGACAACCCTCAGCCCCAGAGTCTCACTAGATGAAGGGACCTGATATGCTCTGGATGGACCGACAATAGAGGCACAGGCAGTTGGTGAGTTCCCTCTAGTAGTCTTCCTGTCCCTTCTGTTCTGTTCTCTTCACCCACCCCTATGATTCAGAACAGTTCTATTGCTGACACCAAGCACAGAGACAAGGGTTGGTGATAAAGAATAGAGCCCAATAGGAACACTGTTTGGAAGGAAAAGAAGGATGGAAAAGGTTCCATTCTGAGCACTGACACTCCATTTGGAGACACGTTCACAGTAGCGGAGGTGACAATTACCCATTGTCAAATCATTTTACCCTTCATTTGGGGGATTGTTATTGCCTTGGTAATGATGTTGGAACATTCCGCAGTGTCGCTCCTACTGAACAGGTACAGTAGATCTTGACTCAATGTTCTCTTCTCTCACCATACAGACTTATACAGCCCATATTAGTTCCAAGTCTACATGTTATATAAGTCTCTGGCATGGCTTTGCTGAGTGTGGATAATATGGAGGGTCAGTCCCAGTTTCCCTACTGACTCTCATACTTTATTTACCAAGTTGGCTGGCAATCAGTTTCATATGTTAATCGAAAGGATTGGACCCACTGAGGTCTTATGTGTTCTAACTGTTAGGCTCTTGTTACACAACCTTTGATTATTCCTCTCCTCTCTCTCCTCTCCTCTCCTCTCCTCTCCTCCTCTCCTCTCCCTCTCCTCTCCCTCTCTCTCCTCTCCTCTCTCTCCTCTCCTCTCCTCTTTTCTTCCTGTCCTTCTGTTCTGTTCTCTTCTCCCACCCCTATGATTCATGCAAGTAAATATGCAGTTTGTACATGGGAATAACAGAATGTATTGCGAAATGATTTCTTTCCAGTCATACTTTTTGCACAGGTTTCCACCCACTCTGTATGTATGATGTAATAATTCACCACATTTATGATGGATTTGTGTTATGTGCAGTGGCACCAGTGATAGCCATAAGTGTGTGTGTGTGTGTGTGTGTGTGTGTGTGTGTGTGTGTGTGTGTGTGTGTGTGTGTGTGTGTGTGTGTGTGTGTGTGTGTGTGTGTGTGTGTGTGCGTGCGTGTGCGTGCGTGTGCGTGTGTGTGTGTGTGTGTGTGTGTGTGTGTGTGTGTGTGTGTGTGTGTGTGTGTGTGTGTGTGTGTGTGTGTGTGTGTGTGTGTGTGTGTGTGTGTGTGTGTGTGGAGCCTGAGCAGGAATGAGAGATGAGTAAATAGTATTGCCATAATGACTCATAGCATGTGTTTAAACAGCTGTGGACCTTGTCGATGGGAGGATTATCGTACAGAATGTATGTGTGTGTGTGTGTGTGTGTGTGTGTGTGTGTGTGTGTGTGTGTGTGTGTGTGTGTGTGTGTGTGTGTGTGTGTGTGTGTGTGTGTGTGTGTGTGTGTGTGTGTGTGTGTGTGTGTGTGTGTGGAGCCTGAGCAGGAATGAGAGATGAGTAAATAGTATTGCCATAATGACTCATAGCATGTGTTTAAACAGCTGCAGGTTGTATATGGGGTTGTAATAAAATATGCAGGTGTTATTCAGATGAGGGAAAGCCCTTGATCTTGTAACTTGATTATGTGTGAAACAGGAAACATAACATGATATAATAGATATATAAACCCTTTAAAATCCTTTGTTTAATTGCATTAAATAATACATGACTACTTTATTGCGCATCATTAAAGCTTGCTTATTAACATAGCTTTATGAATATTCATTTGATGTAAGGCATCAACAGACATGTCATAAATTGCCTATATGCTTTGCATATACTGTATCTTACTGGATGTTGCTCATCATACAATGCTTTAGCACTTCCAGTTCAACCTGCATTCACACAAGCCAAGTGGTTATACATAAAATGTGTTCATTATTTATGTATTATTATTATTACGTTGTCATGGTTATGGTTTCAGGTGTGCTGCTGATATCCTGCACAGTAAAGTGCAGCGGCCAACCTGTGGCAGGGGTCTGACTCTGAACATAATTATTGTTGAAGTGGACTTCTTGTTGACGTTTCTCCAAGAGGTGCAAATATATCTCCACCCTGGGCAGCTAACAGTATAACAGTATATCAGAGCCTGCTGAGGAAAGGGGAGAGGGACTCATTCAATTATTATGTGTGAGTTGTTTGTCAACTGAATTATTCATAGTGATTTGACTGCTATGGATGAAGGATTTATAGATGCATGGAGGGAGGAAGCTCTTGTTTGTTTGGCTGCCAAATTTCAGAGCTGCTCAATCTCAGGAAGTCTGAGATTTTAGAGGACAAATGTTTTGTATATCTGCTCTGGACTATTAATTATCAACTGACAAATAATGTTTGCAAGTTTGTGGCGTTTCCACGTATTTATCTAACTCCCTATCTCTTTATCACTTTTTCAGTCTGTTGTTTCGTTTCCCTCTCTTGGGTCCTTATAATCTCGCGCTCTCTATATCTCTCCCTCGCACTCTCTATATCTCTCTCTCGCTCTCTATATATCTCTCTCTCGCTCCCTCTCTCTCTGGTCACACTACTGTATGAAACACATCCCTCAAAATAACAAAAGGAGCATTATCTTTGAAACCCTTTAATCAATTCATTATTTTTTAAATTAAGCATTTTAATTAATCCTTAGTGTCTTGTCCCTCGGGTCCTATGATTTGTCACTGAAGTAGAAGAAATGAATCAGTACAATTTCTTCGCCAACAGCCTTATACAAGTGCACCAGTGAACTCAGCTCAACTCAGATTTCTCCTCCTCCACCTCTCCAGCAGGTCTGAGAAAAGGATAAGTCCATTTCACCTTTCAGGGGGTCATCAGATGGCTGCACTTAAGCTAGAGGAGTGGAAGGCTGGCAGCCCATTATCCTTATTTCACCACACCTGGTGTGTGTTCTCAGTCTGGCTCTATTAAAGGGGCTGTTGGCCGAGCAGAGAGACACCGTCTCCTGTCTACCGGGAGCCTGTGGAGGGACACTTATAAAAGAAACAACAGGAAGTGACCTACTGTGTGTTATATGTCAAATCAAATCAAGTTAAATTTATTTATATAGCCCTTCGTACATCAGCTGATATCTCAAAGTGCTGTACAGAAACCCAGCCTAAAACTGGGTTGCAAGCAATGCAGGTGTAGAAGCACGGTGGCTAGGAAAAACTCCCTAGAAAGGCCAAAACCTAGGAAGAAACCTAGAGAGGAACCAGGCTATGTGTGGTAGCCAGTCCTCTTCTAGCTGTGCCGGGTGGAGATTATAACAGAACATGGCCAAGATGTTAAAATGTTCATAAATGACCAGCATGGTCGAATAATAATAAGGCAGAACAGTTGAAACTGGAGCAGCAGCACATCCAGGTGGACTGGGGACAGCAAGGAGTCATCATCGTCTGTCTGTCTGTCTGTCTGTCTGTCTGTCTGTCTGTCTGTCTGTCTGTCTGTCTGTCTGTCTGTCTGTCTGTCTGTCTGTCTGTCTGTCTGTCTGTCTGTCTGTCTGTCTGTCTGTCTGTCTGTCTGTCTGTCTGTCTGTCTGTCTGTCTGTCTGTCTGTCTGTCTGTCTGTCTGATATGTAACCAATGATGAGAGGCTTGGTACAACCACCACCAGGGACAAGTGGACATCGACCACAACTTCAGCCAACTCACTACTAACACCATCCATGTTCCCAAACACCTCTCTGCTCCAGCCCTGAGCACTCACTGGAAGGGAACCACATCCTCCTCACTTTCCTCCACCTTAACAGGAGACTCCCTAGGCCTACATGCTGCAGGAACGGTCAACTGGTTCTCAACAACAGGAAGTGATATCACCAGTGGACCCATGACTGGGTCTTCCAGCGGATCATCACTAATTTCACAAAGTAACGTTGAACAATCCCCATTCCATAGCTCAGTGAGAAACATGTAAGCTAAATCAACCCCTGACCCTCAAACAACCTCATGGTCAGGCTGCTGAGGAACCACAACCTTCCCTACTTTGGCAAAGAACGTGTCAGTTAAAGGAATCAAAGAATCACTGAATCTACCTTGGTGGAACCAAATATGTTCTCAGACCACAAAGATAACCCGTTGCTCAGTATTACTTCTTCACTAGGGAGAACCATTTCCTGAGAACCACTGTCTAGTTTGGCAAAAAATGTTTTCTCCAAGTCCCAACATAAATCATCTTCCGGTCACACTTTATTTGGATAGTTTGGATTTTCCATCTGTAGATGCTCTACAGATGGTCATACTAACAACAAATGATCTGTTGATTTTAAGCAACTGCTTGCTAAGGTTATGTTTAGGGTTAAGGTTATGTTCAGAATAAGGGTTCGGGTAAGGGTTAAGTTTAATGTTTGGATAAGGGTTAGGAGCTCGGTTTAGTCGATAGTTAGTTGAAATATTATTGATAGTCTGTAGAGCATCTACAGATGGACTGTACAAATTAAGTGTTAACCATCCTCCTCTCTATCTGGTTTGCCATCAGCACTTCTCTGAACAGGAGTAACTTCACAAAGTGGGCATTACGTCAAAACTCTCCTTGAGAGACTCCGCCCCCTGAGACACCTATCTTTTCACTGGTGTTACCCAAACCTGATGACTAGGGGAAGCTAGCTCATCACTCTGATCACTGAAGGAAAGGGGTTTAGTAACAACACCTTCTGACTGACTGACAACATAAACTTTACGCTGTCCTTCATTGATCTGCTGTTTCAAGAGTGCTATTTCCTGTTCTAGCCTTGCAATTTCCAACAACCCACTGGGGACAAAATGGTTGAATCAACATCGTTTCTATGTTATTTCAACCAAAACATTCAGTGTGATCGGAAAACGATTGAATTTGCAAAGAGTCATCAACGTTAGGGCATTTCGTCTTTTTTTTTCACCCAACTTTGAAACTAAATCCAATGACGTGTTGACATTTTTTGTTGATTTCACATTGATTTCACTCAATAAAAAATGTATTTATGAAGCCCTTTTTACATCAGCAGTGCTTATACAGGAACCCAGCCTAAAACCCCAAAGAGCAAGCAATGCCGATTTAGAAGCACAGTGACTAGGAAAAAGACAGAAACCTAGGAAGAAACCTAGAGAGGAACCAGACTCTGAGAATCAACCAGGCTCTGAGAATCAACATGAAGTCCAGATCATTCTTCAAGATGTTCAAACGTTCGTAGATGACCAGTGGGGTCAAGTAATAATCTCAGTGGTTATAGAGGGTGCAACAGGTCAGCGTCTCAGGAATAAATGTCAGTTGGCTTTTCACGTTAGTTGACCTATGAACCAAATGTAAATCAAAACAAGACGTTGAACTGACGTCTGTGCCCAGTGGGATGTCTTCCTCCTGACTGCTATCCAACAGAACCGGGGGCAAGAGCTCATTCCATTTCTCCGATAACTGCTCTGCAACGTCTAACTTGCTCAACTCCTCTGCTATTTCAACCTCTAGCATTTCTGCCACCCGACATAACTAATCCTTCGATAGCTTGAGAAAACCCAAACTTTCCTCTATCCTCTAAACACTGCTGGCTCAAACGGCCCCGTAGTCAAAATCAGTACACCAAACCGAACCAATAAATCAACTGACAAAAGTCAGTTAGTCACTGGCTAACCAATACTGTACATGCACACACTCAGAGCCCCTGAGATAACCAATCCTACCAGGCAACAACCAAACCAGCATGCCATGCACGAAATCAACACACCATAGCTACAGTTAGCCACTAGCCTAGCGCTAACACTACCTGATTTACCAAAGCTACAAACCATAGCAAACATTAGCCACTCGCCTAGCGCTAACTCAAACACATGTGCCACAGAGTCCTCGAGACTCCAAACTGGGAAATCTAATCCTGCACACAGCACTAACAAAAGCAACCAAAATCATAGCCAAAACAGTCAACACATAATGTTATGGCCCATGAGAAAAACAACTCATCAGCTCTACAGTAGCTAACAACTACTACCAGCTCCAAACAATTGACTACCTTCGCGGGCGTGGCCACACCAAACATCAGCTATCTTGCTAGCCAGCAACCTGAAACTGACATTAGCCCTACTGATTACCTCACCTAGGATGCTAGCTTGATTGGATTATATTTTGTTCAGATGGTGACAAAACAAACATAAATATGTAAAAAAGGAAAAATACCAAAGGCATGCTCAAAGACTCAAAACCAAATAAAAGGCCTCCTGGCCAACAAACAATCCCAGCAGCCTCACGGCTTGCAAGCAGGGATATTGACTGACGATCACCTTCATTGTCAGCACTTGATGTGCTTACAATCTAGGCTCAGCACTTGGACAAGGTTTCTGCTGCCCCCTGGGGGAATGGAGTGTGTAAGTGGTATTGACCTGTAGTGTGCTATCTAAACTGCCGAACCTATTCCACAACAATAGAACATTTGAGTTACATTGAATCTAACAGGTCACATGTCCAGATACCAAAGAATATGTTCATATACTCTTTTAACCTTAGTGTTTAGAATAGGCAATTGTATTTCCACTAACCATTTCAGTTGTTTGGGTTATTTTTGAAAGCCTTTGGGTCTAATTGAGGGTTAAACTAATGCATTCTGGGAAATGTAGTATTTCCCCATATTAAACTAAATTGAAATATATTAACTTAGATTATCCATTTGCAGGGTTTTGTTTTCATATCAAAACAAGTTTTATTGGTCACATACGCATGGTTAGCAGATGTTATTGTGAGTGTAGCAAACTGCTTGTGCTTCTAGTTCCGACAGTGCAGCAATATCTAACAAGTAATATCTAATAATTCCACAACAAATGCCTAATACACACAAATCTAAGTAAGGAATGGAATAGGAATATATAAGTATAAATATATGGATGAGCAATGTCAGAGCGGCATCAGCTAAGATGCAATAGATAGTATGGAATACAGTAGATACATGAGATGAGTAATGCAAGATATGTAAACATTATTAAAGTGACTAGTGTTCCATTTCTTAAAGTGGCCAATGATTTCAAATATGTATGTAGGCAGCAGCCTCTCTGTGCTAGTGATGGCTATTTAACAGTCTGATGGCTATTTAGCAGGCTGATGGCCTTGAGATAGAGGCTGTTTTTTAGTCTCTTGGTCCCAGCTTTCTTTGATGCACCTGTTTGATGCACCTTTGATGCAGGCAGTGGCTCGGGTGGTTATTGTCCTTCATGATCTTTTTTGACCTTCCTGTGACATCGGATGCTGTAGGTGTCCTGGAGGGCAGACTGCACCACCCTCTGGAGAGCCCTGCGGTGGTGGGAGGTGCAGTTGCCGTACCAGGTGGTGATACAGCCCGACAGGATGCTCTCAATTGTGCATCTGTAAATGTTTGTGAGGGTTTTAGGTGACAAGCCAAATTGTTTCAGCCTCCTGAGTTTGACTAGGAGCTGTTGCGCTGTTTCCTTGATCATTAACTTTAATCGCTTGTCCTGAAAATAAATTATTTCAACAATATCTAATATTCATGTATATAACAAAGTTTGATGTTTTATGTACAATATTTCTATTTGTATAGACTACACCTAATATAGAATAGAAGAGGCATTTTAATTCAATTTATTTCCCTGAAATCAATTGTATTTACTTTAATAAAAATTTGAATTGCAATTATGTATCCTGTTTACTACTTCAATTCAAATGTAATTCAAATTCAATAATTTAACAAAAGGAACATTACCTTTGAAACCCTTTAAAGGTAGACTTAGCAAAATGACTTTGACACGAGCAGCACTGGAGATATTGAGATAAGCACATCGCTCTCACACAGTCACACACAGTATCTTCGCATGTGAATGGGTTCACTTCACACTGTGTACAGAGTGGTAGCCACAGGACCAAAAACAGAGGAGAAGTTAAGCCTTGCTATTCAACGCTCTTAGTTGTTGCGGAAATTGACCCACTATTCTTTTGACTTTCTGCATCTACGTCATATTGCTGAGTCTACCTTTAATCAAGTCCATTCTTTTAAATCAATCATTTTCTGCCCTGAAGAGCATTTTCACCACACATGGGATTGTCTTGAATGTTATAAACAATAAAGGCCTTTGTGTCTTGTCCCTCGGGCACTATGAAAGTCCTTTGTGTCTTGTCCCTCGGGCACTATGAAAGTCCTTTGTGTCTTGTCCATCGGGCACTATGAAAGTCCTTTGTGTCTTGTTCATCGGGCACTATGAAAGTCCTTTGTGTCTTGTCCCTCGGGCACTATGAAAGGCCTTTGTGTCTTGTCCCTCGGGCACTATGAAAGTCCTTTGTGTCTTGTCCCTCGGGCACTATGAAAGTCCTTTGTGTCTTGTCCCTCGGGCACTATGAAAATCCTTTGTGTCTTGTCCCTCGGGCACTATGAAAGTCCTTTGTGTCTTGTCCCTCGGGCACTATGAAAGGCCTTTGTGTCTTGTCCCTCGGGCACTATGAAAGTCCTTTGTGTCTTGTCCCTCGGGCACTATGAAAGGCCTTTGTGTCTTGTCCCTCGGGCACTATGAAAGGCCTTTGTGTCTTGTCCCTCGGGCACTATGATTTGTCACAGAAGTAGAAGAAACAAATCAGTACAATGTCTTCACCAACAGAGAGAACATCCATTTGTCTTTGTCTAGGTCTGTGCAATTGCTTTAATACAACTGCACTCAGCACTCTTCTCTTCTGCCTCTCCACCAGGTCTGAGTAAAGGATAAGTCCAGGGGGTCATCAGATGGCTGCACTTAAGCGAGAGGCGAGAGGAGTGGAAGGCTGGCAGACTATTATCTTTATTTCACCACACCTGGTGTGTGTTCTCAGCCTGGCTCCATTATAGGGGCTGTTGGCCGGGCAGAGACACCGTCTCCTGGACTTATCCATTAGTCTGTCAACAGGGGATCCGTGGAGGGGCACTTATAAAATAAACAACAGGAAGTGACCTACTGTTTTATATGTGTGGCTCTTCATTTCTTCATAACCACATGAAGGCAGGGAGGCTGAGCTGGCGGGACGATAATACCACAGGCACAGCTATTCATAGTGTGATGCCTATCCATATAGCCACCCCCCAACACACACACAGATGTCTCAATTTGTATGTATATTGTGTTGTGACAGGAGAAAATAGACACAGAACAGAAGACACATTAGTAGTCATTGTACTTCCATCTTTGAAAAGCAAATTCATCTAAGATTTTGTTGCATTTTTCACTAAATGTACACAGTTTGTTTACATTTCCATGCTGTCTGTAAATTGATCCGGCAAATCTTCTGGGTAGGTCATTTATGTTGAGATTTCAGTTGTATGGTAAACGCCCCATCAATGCTTCAGTTCAATATGCCTGTTGTTAATAGAGGAAGGCCCATCAGGATCTACCTGTCCTCCAAACTGCTCTGAGCTACCTCAAGAAACCTTCCATCTTATTCAAATCAAATCAAAATCAAATCAAATTTATTTATATAGCCCTTCGTACATCAGCTGATATCTCAAAGTGCTGTACAGAAACCCAGCCTAAAACCCCAAACAGCAAACAATGCAGGTGTAAAAGCACGGTGGCTAGGAAAAACTCCCTAGAAAGGCCAAAACCTAGGAAGAAACCTAGAGAGGAACCGGGCTATGTGGGGTGGCCAGTCCTCTTCTGGCTGTGCCGGGTAGAGATTATAACAGAACATGACCAAGATGTTCAAATGTTCATAAATGACCAGCATGGTCAAATAATAATAAGGCAGAACAGTTGAAACTGGAGCAGCAGCACAGTCAGGTGGACTGGGGACAGCAAGGAGCCATCATGTCAGGTAGTCCTGGGGCACGGTCCTAGGGCTCAGGTCCTCCGAGAGAGAGAAAGAAAGAGAGAATTAGAGAGAGCATATGTGGGGTGGCCAGTCCTCTTCCGGCTGTGCCGGGTGGAGATTATAACAGAACGTGGCCAAGATGTTCAAATGTTCATAAATGACCAGCATGGTTGAATAATAGTAAGGCAGAACAGTTGAAACTGGAGCAGGAGCATGGCCAGGTGGACTGGGGACAGCAAGGAGTCCTCATGTCAGGTAGTCCTGGGACATGGTCCTAGAGCCCAGGCCAGTTGAAACTGGAGCAGCAGCATGGCCAGGTGGACTGGGGACAGCAAGGAGTCATCATGTCAGGTAGTCCTGGGGCATGGTTCTAGGGCTCAGGTCCTCCGAGAGAGAAAGAAAGAGAGAAGGAGAGAATTAGAGAACGCACACTTAGATTTACACAGGACACCGAATAGGACAGGAGAAGTACTCCAGATAAACAAACTGACCCTAGCCCCCCGACACAAACTACTGCAGCATAAATACTGGAGGCTGAGACAGGAGGGGTCAGGAGACACTGTGGCCCCATCCGAGGACACCCCGGACAGGGCCAAACAGGAAGGATATAACCCCACCCACTTTGCCAAAGCACAGCCCCCACACCACTAGAGGGAAATCTTCAACCACCAACTTACCATCCTGAGACAAGGCCGAGTATAGCCCACAAAGATCTCCGACACGGTACAACCCAAGGGGGGAACCCAGACAGGCCGACCACAACAGTGAATCAACCCACCCAGGTGACGCACCCCCCCCCCCAGGGACGGCACGAGAGAGCCCCAGCAAGCCAGTGACTCAGCCCCGTAACAGGGTTAGAGGCAGAGAATCCCAGTGGAAAAAGGGGAACCGGCCAGGCAGAGACAGCAAGGGCGGTTCGTTGCTCCAGAGCCTTTCCGTTCACCTTCCCACTCCTGGGCCAGACTACACTCAATCATATGACCCACTGAAGAGATGAGTCTTCAGTAAAGACTTAAAGGTTGAGACCGAGTTTGCGTCTCTGACATGGGTAGGCAGACCGTTCCATAAAAATGGAGCTCTATAGGAGAAAGCCCTGCCTCCAGCTGTTTGCTTAGAAATTCTAGGGACAATTAGGAGGCCTGCGTCTTGTGACCGTAGCGTACGTATAGGTATGTACGGCAGGACCAAATCAGAGAGGTAGGTAGGAGCAAGCCCATGTAATGCTTTGTAGGTTAGCAGTAAAACCTTGAAATCAGCCCTTGCTTTGACAGGAAGCCAGTGTAGAGAGGCTAGCACTGGAGTAATATGATCAAATTTTTTGGTTCTAGTCAGGATTCTAGCAGCCGTATTTAGCACTAACTGAAGTTTATTTAGTGCTTTATCCGGGTAGCCGGAAAATAGAGCATTGCAGTAGTCTAACCTAGAAGTGACAAAAGCATGGATTAATTTTTCTGCATCATTTTTGGACAGAAAGTTTCTGATTTTTGCAATGTTACGTAGATGGAAAAAAGCTGTCCTCGAAATGGTCTTGATGTGTTCTTCAAAAGAGAGATCAGGGTCCAGAGTAACGCCGAGGTCCTTCACAGTTTTATTTGAGACGACTGTACAACCATTAAGATTAATTGTCAGATTCAACAGAAGATCTCTTTGTTTCTTGGGACCTAGAACAAGCATCTCTGTTTTGTCCGAGTTTAATAGTAGAAAGTTTGCAGCCATCCACTTCCTTATGTCTGAAACACATGCTTCTAGCGAGGGCAATTTTGGTGCTTCACCATGTTTCATTGAAATGTACAGCTGTGTGTCATCCGCATAGCAGTGAAAGTTTACATTATGTTTTCGAATAACATCCCCAAGAGGTAAAATATATAGTGAAAACAATAGTGGTCCTAAAACAGAACCTTGAGGAACACCGAAATGTACAGTTGATTTGTCAGAGGACAAACCATTCACAGAGACAAACTGATATCTTTCCGACAGATAAGACCTAAACCAGGCCAGAACATGTCCGTGTAGACCAATTTGGGTTTTCAATCTCTCCAAAAGAATGTGGTGATCGATGGTATCAAAAGCAGCACTAAGGTCTAGGAGCACGAGGACAGATGCAGAGCCTCGGTCCGATGCCATCAAAATGTCATTTACCACCTTCACAAGTGCCGTCTCAGTGCTATGATGGGGTCTAAAACCAGACTGAAGCATTTCGTATACATTGTTTGTCTTCAGGAAGGCAGTGAGTTGCTGCGCAACAGCCTTCTCTAAAATCTTTGAAAGGAATGGAAGATTCGATATAGGCCGATAGTTTTTTATATTTTCTGGGTCAAGGTTTGGCTTTTTCAAGAGAGGCTTTATTACTGCCACTTTTAGTGAGTTTGGTACACATCCAGTGGATAGAGAGCCGTTTATTATGTTCAACATAGGAGGGCCAAGCACAGGAAGCAGCTCTTTCAGTAGTTTAGTTGGAATAGGGTCCAGTATACAGCTTGAAGGTTTAGAGGCCATGATTATTTTCATCATTGTGTCAAGAGATATAGTACTAAAACACTTGAGCGTCTCTCTTGATCCTAGGTCCTGGCAGAGTTGTGCAGACTCAGGACAACTGACAATTCTGCAGCAGAAATGGAAAGATGCCGTCTTTATCTCTCCAAATGCTCTTCCACTTTTCATATTTAGTTAGTTTTGTGAGCCAACAGATAATTGAATGACATAATATTTTTTATAATGGAGAGGACGCAACCATAGAAAGAAACCCCTGCGACACAGCTCCTATTTTAGTGTATTTTAGTGTAGGATTGTTTCTCAGAATCCCAGGTGTGCTCCATTAAAAACAGAACAAAAACACATGCGAGCATAAACCTCCACGATTTATTCCTCAAATCTGAACATTCTTTCCGCTCCCTCTGTTTCCACCCCTCCCCATTGCTCTCTGATTCTCAGCTCAGCTCAGCTCTCCAGGAGCTGTATTAGGTTCAGTGTAGCACTTCTACCTCGCTCCCTGCACTCTGTGGCAGCTCCAAACAGGAACACAAGAGGACCGCAGCGTGTTCTATTCCCACTCCCGGTTGGGAGCTGAGGTGAGCACAGAGGCAGAGACACAGGGAGACAGAAGGGGGAGAAGGTTCCTGAATAAGTACAGTGCTGTAGCTATTTAAGTGCGTTGGTCAAAAGGGTCCTGCCTTTACGCCCCCCCCTGGAGTGGGAGATATGCGCCGTTTGATGGACAGCTGTGCCTCTGGTGCCGAGGAATATTTTCTCCCTGCGCAGCGCGAGAGTGGATCTACAGGGATGGAAGAAGAAATGAATACGTGGAGAACTGGGGCAGGATTCACTGACAGTGTAGCAGGGACCTTGTAGGGCCCTATAATGTTTTTGCCTGATTCCGGTTTCCCCCAAATTCTGCTTTGTCAGTTTTTTCAATTTTGATTCAGGTTTTCACTCTCAAAATCTAACTTTTAATAGAAAAACAACAGAAATCGAAGTTCTATGTCCAAAATAAAGCTTAAATCATATCAGAAGACCACTTTTGAGGTCTGTAAAAATTCCTAGAAATGTAGATGTTTGGGTGTAGTGAAATCAACAAATGATTAGACAAATGAGCACACACAGACAGGGGCATTCCTATGCCGTTGCCTCTTCAGAAAGTTGAAGGAAAATATGAATCACTGAGGGATTTTGTTCATGTCTTATGATAATCTTGGGAAAATTGATTCATTTTCTAATCAATTCAATACATTCAATTGATTCCCTACTAAGTTCAATACATTTTAGAATATTATTGAATTCCATTTTAATGCATTATCCTCAATGTTTATTTTATACTGCCAAAGACTAGTTCTCCTCAATGTGTATTTTATACTGCCAAAGACTAGTTATCCTCAATGTGTATTTTATACTGCCAAAGACTAGTTATCCTCAATGTGCATTTTATAGGGCCCTAGACTAGTTATCCTCAATGTGTATTTTATACTGCCAAAGACTAGTTATCCTCAATGTGCATTTTATAGGGCCCTAGACTAGTTATCCTCAATGTGCATTTTATAGGGCCAAAGACTAGTTCTCCTCAATGTGTATTTTATACTGCCAAAGACTAGTTATCCTCAATGTGCATTTTATAGGGCCCTAGACTAGTTATCCTCAATGTGCATTTCATAGGGCCAAAGACTAGTTCTCCTCAATGTGTATTTTATAGGGCCAAAGACTAGTTCTCATCAACGTGTATTGTATAGGGCCCTAGACTAGTTCTCATCAACGTGTATTGTATAGGGCCCTAGACTAGTTCTCATCAACGTATATTTTATACGGCCCTAGACTAGTTCTCATCAACGTGTATTGTATAGGGCCCTAGACTAGTTCTCATCAACATATATTTTATACGGCCCTAGACTAGTTCTCATCAATGTGTATTTTATAGGGCCCTAGACTAGTTCTCATCAACGTGTATTTTATACGGCCCTAGATTAGTTCTCATCAACATGTATTTTATACGACCCTAGACTAGTTCTCCTCAATGTGTATTTTATATGGCCCTAGACTAGTTCTTATCAATGTGTATTTTATATGGCCCTAGACTAGTTCTCATCAATGTGTATTTTATATGGCCCTAGACTAGTTCTCATCAATGTGTATTTTATATGGCCCTAGACTAGTTCTTATCAATGTGTATTTTATATGGCCCTAGACTAGTTCTTATCAATGTGTATTTTATAGCGCACTAGGCTAGTTCTCCTCATCATGCATCTTATAAGGCTCTAGACTAGTTTTCCTCAATTCGTATTTTATAGGGCCCTAGACTAATTATCCTCAATGTGCATTTTATAGGGCCAAAGACTAATTCTCCTCAATGTGTATTTTATAGGGCCCTAGACTAGTTCTCCTCAATGTGTATTTTATAGGGCCCTAGACTAATTCTCCTCAATGTGTATTTTATAGGGCCCTAGACTAGTTATCCTCAATGTGAATTTTATAGGGCCAAAGACTAATTCTCCTCAATGTGTATTTTATAGGGCCAAAGACTAATTATCCTCAATGTGTATTTTATAGGGCCCTAGACTAGTTCCCATCAACGTGTATTTTATACGGCCCTAGACTAGTTCTCCTCAATGTGTATTTTATACGGCCCTAGACTAGTTCTCATCAACGTGTATTTTATACGGCCCTAGACTAGTTCTCATCAACGTGTATTTTATACGGCCCTAGGCTAGTTCTCATCAACGTGTATTTTATACGGCCCTAGACTAGTTCTCATCAACGTGTATTTTATACGGCCCTAGACTAGTTCCCATCAACGTGTATTTTATACGGCCCTAGACTAGTTCTCCTCAATGTGTATTTTATACGGCCCTAGACTAGTTCTCATCAATGTGTATTTTATAGGGCCCTAGACTAGTTCTCATCAATGTGTATTTTATAGGGCCCTAGACTAGTTCTCCTCAATGTGTATTTTATACGGCCCTAGACTAGTTCTCCTCAAGGTGTATTTTATACGGCCCTAGGCTAGTTCTCCTCAATGTGTATTTTATACGGCCCTAGACTAGTTCTCCTCAATGTGTATTTTATACGGCCCTAGACTAGTTCTCCTCAATGTGTATTTTATACGGCCCTAGACTAGTTCTCATCAACGTGTATTTTATACGGCCCTAGACTAGTTCTCATCAACGTGTATTGTATAGGGCCCTAGACTAGTTCTCATCAACGTATATTTTATACGGCCCTAGACTAGTTCTCATCAACGTGTATTGTATAGGGCCCTAGACTAGTTCTCATCAACGTATATTTTATACGGCCCTAGACTAGTTCTCATCAATGTGTATTTTATAGGGCCCTAGACTAGTTCTCATCAACGTGTATTTTATACGACCCTAGACTAGTTCTCCTCAATGTGTATTTTATATGGCCCTAGACTAGTTCTTATCAATGTGTATTTTATATGGCCCTAGACTAGTTCTCATCAATGTGTATTTTATATGGCCCTAGACTAGTTCTCATCAATGTGTATTTTATATGGCCCTAGACTAGTTCTTATCAATGTGTATTTTATATGGCCCTAGACTAGTTCTTATCAATGTGTATTTTATAGCGCACTAGGCTAGTTCTCCTCATCATGCATCTTATAAGGCTCTAGACTAGTTTTCCTCAATTCGTATTTTATAGGGCCCTAGACTAATTATCCTCAATGTGCATTTTATAGGGCCAAAGACTAATTCTCCTCAATGTGTATTTTATAGGGCCCTAGACTAGTTCTCCTCAATGTGTATTTTATAGGGCCCTAGACTAATTCTCCTCAATGTGTATTTTATAGGGCCCTAGACTAGTTATCCTCAATGTGAATTTTATAGGGCCAAAGACTAATTCTCCTCAATGTGTATTTTATAGGGCCAAAGACTAATTCTCCTCAATGTGTATTTTATAGGGCCAAAGACTAATTCTCCTCAATGTGTATTTTATACGGCCCTAGACTAGTTCTCCTCAATGTGTATTTTATACGGCCCTAGACTAGTTCTCCTCAATGTGTATTTTATACGGCCCTAGACTAGTTCTCATCAACGTGTATTTTATACGGCCCTAGACTAGTTCTCATCAATGTGTATTTTATAGGGCCCTAGACTAGTTCTCATCAATGTGTATTTTATAGGGCCCTAGACTAGTTCTCCTCAATGTGTATTTTATACGGCCCTAGACTAGTTCTCCTCAAGGTGTATTTTATACGGCCCTAGACTAGTTCTCCTCAATGTGTATTTTATACGGCCCTAGACTAGTTCTCCTCAATGTGTTTACTATAGGGCCCTAGACTAGTTCTCCTCAATGTGTTTACTATAGGGCCCTAGACTAGTTCTCCTCAATGTGTTTACTATAGGGCCCTAGACTAGTTCTCCTCAACGTGTTTACTATAGTTTTCCTCAATTCGTATTTTATAGGGCCCTAGACTAATTATCCTCAATGTGCATTTTATAGGGCCAAAGACTAATTCTCCTCAATGTGTATTTTATAGGGCCCTAGACTAGTTCTCCTCAATGTGTATTTTATAGGGCCCTAGACTAATTCTCCTCAATGTGTATTTTATAGGGCCCTAGACTAGTTATCCTCAATGTGAATTTTATAGGGCCAAAGACTAATTCTCCTCAATGTGTATTTTATAGGGCCAAAGACTAATTCTCCTCAATGTGTATTTTATAGGGCCAAAGACTAATTCTCCTCAATGTGTATTTTATACGGCCCTAGACTAGTTCTCCTCAATGTGTATTTTATACGGCCCTAGACTAGTTCTCCTCAATGTGTATTTTATACGGCCCTAGACTAGTTCTCCTCAACGTGTATTTTATACGGCCCTAGACTAGTTCTCATCAATGTGTATTTTATAGGGCCCTAGACTAGTTCTCATCAATGTGTATTTTATAGGGCCCTAGACTAGTTCTCCTCAATGTGTATTTTATACGGCCCTAGACTAGTTCTCCTCAAGGTGTATTTTATACGGCCCTAGACTAGTTCTCCTCAATGTGTATTTTATACGGCCCTAGACTAGTTCTCCTCAATGTGTTTACTATAGGGCCCTAGACTAGTTCTCCTCAATGTGTTTACTATAGGGCCCTAGACTAGTTCTCCTCAATGTGTTTACTATAGGGCCCTAGACTAGTTCTCCTCAACGTGTTTACTATAGGGCCCTAGACTAGTTCTCCTCAACGTGTTTACTATAGGGCCCTAGACTAGTTCTCATCAATGTGTTTACTATAGGGCCCTAGACTAGTTCTCCTCAATGTGTTTACTATAGGGCCCTAGACTAGTTCTCCTCAACGTGTTTACTATAGGGCCCTAGACTAGTTCTCCTCAATGTGTTTACTATAGGGCCCTAGACTAGTTCTCCTCAATGTGTTTACTATAGGGCCCTAGACTAGTTCTCCTCAATGTGTTTACTATAGGGCCCTAGACTAGTTATCCTCAATGTGTTTACTATAGGGCCCTAGACTAGTTATCCTCAATGTGTTTACTATAGGGCCCTAGACTAGTTCTCCTCAATGTGTTTACTATAGGGCCCTAGACTAGTTCTCCTCAATGTGTTTACTATAGGGCCCTAGACTAGTTATCCTCAATGTGTTTACTATAGGGCCCTAGACTAGTTCTCCTCAATGTGTTTACTATAGGGCCCTAGACTAGTTCTCCTCAATGTGTTTACTATAGGGCCCTAGACTAGTTCTCCTCAATGTGTTTACTATAGGGCCCTAGACTAGTTCTCCTCAATGTGTATTTTATACGGCCCTAGACTAGTTCTCCTCAATGTGTATTTTATACGGCCCTAGACTAGTTCTCATCAATGTGTATTTTATAGGGCCCTAGACTAGTTCTCATCAATGTGTATTTTATAGGGCCCTAGACTAGTTCTCCTCAATGTGTATTTTATACGGCCCTAGACTAGTTCTCCTCAAGGTGTATTTTATACGGCCCTAGACTAGTTCTCCTCAATGTGTATTTTATACGGCCCTAGACTAGTTCTCCTCAATGTGTTTACTATAGGGCCCTAGACTAGTTCTCCTCAATGTGTTTACTATAGGGCCCTAGACTAGTTCTCCTCAATGTGTTTACTATAGGGCCCTAGACTAGTTCTCCTCAACGTGTTTACTATAGGGCCCTAGACTAGTTCTCCTCAACGTGTTTACTATAGGGCCCTAGACTAGTTCTCATCAATGTGTTTACTATAGGGCCCTAGACTAGTTCTCCTCAATGTGTTTACTATAGGGCCCTAGACTAGTTCTCCTCAACGTGTTTACTATAGGGCCCTAGACTAGTTCTCCTCAATGTGTTTACTATAGGGCCCTAGACTAGTTCTCCTCAATGTGTTTACTATAGGGCCCTAGACTAGTTCTCCTCAATGTGTTTACTATAGGGCCCTAGACTAGTTATCCTCAATGTGTTTACTATAGGGCCCTAGACTAGTTATCCTCAATGTGTTTACTATAGGGCCCTAGACTAGTTCTCCTCAATGTGTTTACTATAGGGCCCTAGACTAGTTCTCCTCAATGTGTTTACTATAGGGCCCTAGACTAGTTCTCCTCAATGTGTTTACTATAGGGCCCTAGACTAGTTCTCCTCAATGTGTTTACTATAGGGCCCTAGACTAGTTCTCCTCAATGTGTTTACTATAGGGCCCTAGACTAGTTCTCCTCAATGTGTTTACTATAGGGCCCTAGACTAGTTCTCCTCAATGTGTTTACTATAGGGCCCTAGACTAGTTCTCCTCAACGTGTTTACTATAGGGCCCTAGACTAGTTCTCCTCAACGTGTTTACTATAGGGCCCTAGACTAGTTCTCCTCAATGTGTTTACTATAGGGCCCTAGACTAGTTCTCCTCAATGTGTTTACTATAGGGCCCTAGACTAGTTCTCTCAATGTGTTTACAATGACTGTTCTTTACTATAGGGCCCTAGACTAGTTCTCCTCAATGTGTTTACTATAGGGCCCTAGACTAGTTCTCCTCAATGTGTTTACTATAGGGCCCTAGACTAGTTCTCCTCAATGTGTTTACTATAGGGCCCTAGACTAGTTCTCCTCAACGTGTTTACTATATGGCCCTAGACTAGTTCTCCTCAATGTGTTTACTATAGGGCCCTAGACTAGTTCTCCTCAACGTGTTTACTATAGGGCCCTAGACTAGTTCTCCTCAACGTGTTTACTATAGGGCCCTAGACTAGTTCTCCTCAATGTGTTTACTATAGGGCCCTAGACTAGTTCTCCTCAATGTGTTTACTATAGGGCCCTAGACTAGTTCTCCTCAATGTGTTTACTATAGGGCCCTAGACTAGTTCTCCTCAATGTGTTTACTATAGGGCCCTAGACTAGTTCTCCTCAATGTGTTTACTATAGGGCCTAGACTAGTTATCCTCAATGTGTTTACTATAGGGCCCTAGACTAGTTCTCCTCAAGGTGTATTTTATACGGCCCTAGACTATAGGGCCCTAGACTAGTTCTCCTCAATGTGTTTACTATAGGGCCCTAGACTAGTTCTCCTCAATGTGTTTACTATAGGGCCCTAGACTAGTTCTCCTCAATGTGTTTACTATAGGGCCCTAGACTAGTTCTCCTCAATGTGTTTACTATAGGGCCCTAGACTAGTTCTCCTCAACGTGTTTACTATAGGGCCCTAGACTAGTTCTCCTCAATGTGTTTACTATAGGGCCCTAGACTAGTTCTCCTCAATGTGTTTACTATAGGGCCCTAGACTAGTTCTCCTCAATGTGTTTACTATAGGGCCCTAGACTAGTTCTCCTCAACGTGTTTACTATAGGGCCCTAGACTAGTTCTCCTCAATGTGTTTACTATAGGGCCCTAGACTAGTTCTCCTCAATGTGTTTACTATAGGGCCCTAGACTAGTTCTCCTCAATGTGTTTACTATAGGGCCCTAGACTAGTTATCCTCAATGTGTTTACTATAGGGCCCTAGACTAGTTATCCTCAATGTGTTTACTATAGGGCCCTAGACTAGTTCTCCTCAATGTGTTTACTATAGGGCCCTAGACTAGTTCTCCTCAATGTGTTTACTATAGGGCCCTAGACTAGTTCTCCTCAATGTGTTTACTATAGGGCCCTAGACTAGTTCTCCTCAATGTGTTTACTATAGGGCCCTAGACTAGTTCTCCTCAATGTGTTTACTATAGGGCCCTAGACTAGTTCTCCTCAATGTGTTTACTATAGGGCCCTAGACTAGTTCTCCTCAATGTGTTTACTATAGGGCCCTAGACTAGTTCTCCTCAACGTGTTTACTATAGGGCCCTAGACTAGTTCTCCTCAACGTGTTTACTATAGGGCCCTAGACTAGTTCTCCTCAATGTGTTTACTATAGGGCCCTAGCCTAGTTCTCCTCAATGTGTTTACTATAGGGCCCTGGACTAGTTCTCCTCAATGTGTTTACTATAGGGCCCTAGACTAGTTCTCCTCAATGTGTTTACTATAGGGCCCTAGACTAGTTCTCCTCAACGTGTTTACTATAGGGCCCTAGACTAGTTCTCCTCAATGTGTTTACTATAGGGCCCTAGACTAGTTCTCCTCAACGTGTTTACTATATGGCCCTAGACTAGTTCTCCTCAATGTGTTTACTATAGGGCCCTAGACTAGTTCTCCTCAACGTGTTTACTATAGGGCCCTAGACTAGTTCTCCTCAACGTGTTTACTATAGGGCCCTAGACTAGTTCTCCTCAATGTGTTTACTATAGGGCCCTAGACTAGTTCTCCTCAATGTGTTTACTATAGGGCCCTAGACTAGTTCTCCTCAATGTGTTTACTATAGGGCCCTAGACTAGTTCTCCTCAATGTGTTTACTATAGGGCCCTAGACTAGTTCTCCTCAATGTGTTTACTATAGGGCCCTAGACTAGTTATCCTCAATGTGTTTACTATAGGGCCCTAGACTAGTTATCCTCAATGTGTTTACTATAGGGCCCTAGACTAGTTCTCCTCAATGTGTTTACTATAGGGCCCTAGACTAGTTCTCCTCAATGTGTTTACTATAGGGCCCTAGACTAGTTATCCTCAATGTGTTTACTATAGGGCCCTAGACTAGTTCTCCTCAATGTGTTTACTATAGGGCCCTAGACTAGTTCTCCTCAATGTGTTTACTATAGGGCCCTGGACTAGTTCTCCTCAATGTGTTTACTATAGGGCCCTAGACTAGTTCTCCTCAATGTGTTTACTATAGGGCCCTAGACTAGTTCTCCTCAATGTGTTTACTATAGGGCCCTAGACTAGTTCTCCTCAACGTGTTTACTATATGGCCCTAGACTAGTTCTCCTCAACGTGTTTACTATAGGGCCCTAGACTAGTTCTCCTCAATGTGTTTACTATAGGGCCCTAGACTAGTTCTCCTCAACGTGTTTACTATATGGCCCTAGACTAGTTCTCCTCAATGTGTTTACTATAGGGCCCTAGACTAGTTCTCCTCAACGTGTTTACTATAGGGCCCTAGACTAGTTCTCCTCAACGTGTTTACTATAGGGCCCTAGACTAGTTCTCCTCAATGTGTTTACTATAGGGCCCTAGACTAGTTCTCCTCAATGTGTTTACTATAGGGCCCTAGACTAGTTCTCCTCAATGTGTTTACTATAGGGCCCTAGACTAGTTCTCCTCTATGTGTATTTTATAGGGCCCTAGACTAGTTCTCCTCAATGTGTATTTTATACGGCCCTAGACTAGTTCTCCTCAAAGTGTATTTTATACGGCCCTAGACTAGTTCTCCTCAATGTGTATTTTATACGGCCCTAGACTAGTTCTCCTCAATGTGTATTTTATACGGCCCTAGACTAGTTCTCCTCAATGTGTATTTTATACGGCCCTAGACTAGTTCTCATCAACGTGTATTTTATACGGCCCTAGACTAGTTCTCATCAATGTGTATTTTATAGGGCCCTAGACTAGTTCTCATCAATGTGTATTTTATAGGGCCCTAGACTAGTTCTCCTCAATGTGTATTTTATACGGCCCTAGACTAGTTCTCCTCAAGGTGTTTACTATAGGGCCCTAGACTAGTTCTCCTCAACGTGTTTACTATAGGGCCCTAGACTAGTACTCCTCAACGTGTTTACTATAGGGCCCTAGACTAGTTCTCCTCAACGTGTTTACTATAGGGCCCTAGACTAGTTCTCCTCAATGTGTTTACTATAGGGCCCTAGACTAGTTCTCCTCAATGTGTTTACTATAGGGCCCTAGACTAGTTCTCCTCAATGTGTTTACTATAGGGCCCTAGACTAGTTCTCCTCAATGTGTTTACTATAGGGCCCTAGACTAGTTCTACTCAATGTGTTTACTATAGGGCCCTAGACTAGTTCTCCTCAATGTGTTTACTATAGGGCCCTAGACTAGTTCTCCTCAATGTGTTTACTATAGGGCCCTAGACTAGTTCTCCTCAATGTGTTTACTATAGGGCCCTAGACTAGTTCTCCTCAACGTGTTTACTATAGGGCCCTAGACTAGTTCTCCTCAATGTGTTCTTTACTATAGGGCCCTAGACTAGTTCTCCTCAATGTGTTTACTATAGGGCCCTAGACTAGTTCTCCTCAATGTGTTTACTATAGGGCCCTAGACTAGTTATCCTCAATGTGTTTACTATAGGGCCCTAGACTAGTTATCCTCAATGTGTTTACTATAGGGCCCTAGACTAGTTATCCTCAATGTGTTTACTATAGGGCCCTAGACTAGTTATCCTCAATGTGTTTACTATAGGGCCCTAGACTAGTTATCCTCAATGTGTTTACTATAGGGCCCTAGACTAGTTCTCCTCAATGTGTTTACTATAGGGCCCTAGACTAGTTCTCCTCAATGTGTTTACTATAGGGCCCTAGACTAGTTCTCCTCAATGTGTTTACTATAGGGCCCTAGATTAGTTCTCCTCAATGTGTTTACTATAGGGCCCTAGACTAGTTCTCCTCAATGTGTTTACTATAGGGCCCTAGACTAGTTCTCCTCAATGTGTTTACTATAGGGCCCTAGACTAGTTCTCCTCAATGTGTTTACTATAGGGCCCTAGACTAGTTCTCCTCAATGTGTTTACTATAGGGCCCTAGACTAGTTATCCTCAATGTGTTTACTATAGGGCCCTAGACTAGTTCTCCTCAATGTGTTTACTATAGGGCCCTAGACTAGTTCTCCTCATTGTGTTTACTATAGGGCCCTAGACTAGTTCTCCTCAATGTGTTTACTATAGGGCCCTAGACTAGTTCTCCTCAATGTGTTTACTATAGGGCCCTAGACTAGTTCTCCTCAATGTGTTTACTATAGGGCCCTAGACTAGTTCTCCTCAATGTGTTTACTATAGGGCCCTAGACTAGTTCTCCTCAATGTGTTTACTATAGGGCCCTAGACTAGTTCTCCTCAACGTGTTTACTATAGGGCCCTAGACTAGTTCTCCTCAACGTGTTTACTATAGGGCCCTAGACTAGTTCTCCTCAATGTGTTTACTATAGGGCCCTAGACTAGTTCTCCTCAATGTGTTTACTATAGGGCCCTAGACTAGTTCTCCTCAATGTGTTTACTATAGGGCCCTAGACTAGTTCTCCTCAATGTGTTTACTATAGGGCCCTAGACTAGTTCTCCTCAACGTGTTTACTATATGGCCCTAGACTAGTTCTCCTCAATGTGTTTACTATAGGGCCCTAGACTAGTTCTCCTCAACGTGTTTACTATAGGGCCCTAGACTAGTTCTCCTCAATGTGTTTACTATAGGGCCCTAGACTAGTTCTCCTCAACGTGTTTACTATAGGGCCCTAGACTAGTTCTCCTCAATGTGTTTACTATAGGGCCCTAGACTAGTTCTCCTCAATGTGTTTACTATAGGGCCCTAGACTAGTTCTCCTCAATGTGTTTACTATAGGGCCCTAGACTAGTTCTCCTCTATGTGTATTTTATAGGGCCCTAGACTAGTTCTCCTCAATGTGTATTTTATACGGCCCTAGACTAGTTCTCCTCAAAGTGTATTTTATACGGCCCTAGACTAGTTCTCCTCAATGTGTATTTTATACGGCCCTAGACTAGTTCTCCTCAATGTGTATTTTATACGGCCCTAGACTAGTTCTCATCAACGTGTATTTTATACGGCCCTAGACTAGTTCTCATCAATGTGTATTTTATAGGGCCCTAGACTAGTTCTCATCAATGTGTATTTTATAGGGCCCTAGACTAGTTCTCCTCAATGTGTATTTTATACGGCCCTAGACTAGTTCTCCTCAAGGTGTATTTTATACGGCCCTAGACTAGTTCTCCTCAATGTGTATTTTATACGGCCCTAGACTAGTTCTCCTCAATGTGTTTACTATAGGGCCCTAGACTAGTTCTCCTCAATGTGTTTACTATAGGGCCCTAGACTAGTTCTCCTCAACGTGTTTACTATAGGGCCCTAGACTAGTTCTCATCAACGTGTTTACTATAGGGCCCTAGACTAGTTCTCCTCAATGTGTTTACTATAGGGCCCTAGACTAGTTCTCCTCAATGTGTTTACTATAGGGCCCTAGACTAGTTCTCCTCAATGTGTTTACTATAGGGCCCTAGACTAGTTCTCCTCAATGTGTTTACTATAGGGCCCTAGACTAGTTCTCCTCAATGTGTTTACTATAGGGCCCTAGACTAGTTCTCCTCAATGTGTTTACTATAGGGCCCTAGACTAGTTCTCCTCAATGTGTTTACTATAGGGCCCTAGACTAGTTCTCCTCAATGTGTTTACTATAGGGCCCTAGACTAGTTCTCCTCAATGTGTTTACTATAGGGCCCTAGACTAGTTATCCTCAATGTGTTTACTATAGGGCCCTAGACTAGTTATCCTCAATGTGTTTACTATAGGGCCCTAGACTAGTTATCCTCAATGTGTTTACTATAGGGCCCTAGACTAGTTATCCTCAATGTGTTTACTATAGGGCCCTAGACTAGTTATCCTCAATGTGTTTACTATAGGGCCCTAGACTAGTTATCCTCAATGTGTTTACTATAGGGCCCTAGACTAGTTATCCTCAATGTGTTTACTATAGGGCCCTAGACTAGTTATCCTCAATGTGTTTACTATAGGGCCCTAGACTAGTTCTCCTCAATGTGTTTACTATAGGGCCCTAGACTAGTTCTCCTCAATGTGTTTACTATAGGGCCCTAGATTAGTTCTCCTCAATGTGTTTACTATAGGGCCCTAGACTAGTTCTCCTCAATGTGTTTACTATAGGGCCCTAGACTAGTTCTCCTCAATGTGTTTACTATAGGGCCCTAGACTAGTTCTCCTCAATGTGTTTACTATAGGGCCCTAGACTAGTTCTCCTCAATGTGTATTTTATAGGGCCCTAGACTAGTTCTCCTCAATGTGTATTTTATACGGCCCTAGACTAGTTCTCATCAACGTGTATTTTATACGGCCCTAGACTAGTTCTCCTCAATGTGTTTACTATAGGGCCCTAGACTAGTTCTCCTCAATGTGTTTACTATAGGGCCCTAGACTAGTTCTCCTCAATGTGTTTACTATAGGGCCCTAGACTAGTTCTCCTCAATGTGTTTACTATAGGGCCCTAGACTAGTTCTCCTCAATGTGTATTTTATACGGCCCTAGACTAGTTCTCATCAACGTGTATTTTATATGGCCCTAGACTAGTTCTCATCAACGTGTATTTTATACGACCCTAGACTAGTTCTCCTCAATGTGTATTTTATTCGGCCCTAGACTAGTTCTTATCAATGTGTATTTTATACGGCCCTAGACTAGTTCTCCTCAATGTGTATTTTATACGGCCTGAGACTAGTTCTCATCAACGTGTATTGTATAGGGCCCTAGACTAGTTCTCCTCAATGTGTATTTTATATGGCCCTAGACTAGTTCTCATCAACGTGTATTTTATACGACCCTAGACTAGTTCTCCTCAATGTGTTTACTATAGGGCCCTAGACTAGTTCTCCTCAATATGTATTTTATACGGCCCTAGACTAGTTCTCCTCAATGTGTATTTTATTCGGCCCTAGACTAGTTCTTATCAATGTGTATTTTATACGGCCCTAGACTAGTTCTCATCAACGTGTATTTTATACGACCCTAGACTAGTTCTCCTCAATGTGTTTACTATAGGGCCCTAGACTAGTTCTCCTCAATATGTATTTTATACGGCCCTAGACTAGTTCTCCTCAATGTGTATTTTATTCGGCCCTAGACTAGTTCTTATCAATGTGTATTTTATACGGCCCTAGACTAGTTCTCCTCAATGTGTATTTTATAGGGCCCTAGACTAGTTCTCCTCAATATGTATTTTATACGGCCCTAGACTAGTTCTCCTCAATGTGTATTTTATTCGGCCCTAGACTAGTTCTTATCAATGTGTATTTTATACGGCCCTAGACTAGTTCTCCTCAATGTGTATTTTATACGGCCCTAGACTAGTTCTCATCAACGTGTATTGTATAGGGCCCTAGACTAGTTCTCCTCAATGTGTATTTTATAGGGCCCTAGACTAGTTCTCCTCAATGTGTATTTTATAGGGCCCTAGACTAGTTCTCCTCAATGTGTATTTTATACGGCCCGAGACTAGTTCTCATCAATGTGTATTTTATACGGCCCTAGACTAGTTCTCCTCAATGTGTATTTTATACGGCCCTAGACTAGTTCTTATCAATGTGTATTTTATAGGGCCCTAGACTAGTTCTCATCAACGTGTATTTTATACGGCCCTAGACTAGTTCTCATCAACGTGTATTGTATAGAGCCCTAGACTAGTTCTCCTCAATGTGTATTTTATACGGCCCTAGACTAGTTCTCATCAACGTGTATTGTATAGGGCCCTAGACTAGTTCTCCTCAATGTGTATTTTATACGGCCCTAGACTAGTTCTCATCAACGTGTATTGTATAGGGCCCTAGACTAGTTCTCCTCAATGTGTATTTTATAGGGCCCTAGACTAGTTCTCCTCAATGTGTATTTTATAGGGCCCTAGACTAGTTCTCATCAACGTGTATTGTATAGGGCCCTAGACTAGTTCTCCTCAATGTGTATTTTTTACGACCCTAGACTAGTTCTCATCAACGTGTATTGTATAGGGCCCTAGACTAGTTCTCCTCAATGTGTATTTTATAGGGCCCTAGACTAGTTCTCCTCAATGTGTATTTTATAGGGCCCTAGACTAGTTCTCCTCAATGTGTATTTTATAGGGCCCTAGACTAGTTCTCATCAACGTGTATTGTATAGGGCCCTAGACTAGTTCTCCTCAATGTGTATTTTATAGGGCCCTAGACTAGATCTCCTCAATGTGTATTTTATAGCGCACTAGGCTAGTTCTCCTCATCATGCATTTTCTAAGGCTCTAGACTAGTTTTCCTCAATTCGTATTTTATTGGGCCTCAATGTATTATTTCTCCTGAATGTGTTTTTGAGTTTTCAGCAGTACTGTACTTATTTCTCTGTGTGGGAGAGACTACTCTTATTCCACACAGACATCTCTCCAACCAGGACCCGAATGGTATATATCGACCCAACCAGCCGGCAGAAAAGTGTATCCATGGCTCAGACCGACTCAGACCGCATGCTGTGGGGAGGCCAAGTGGTGGTGAAGCTTCCAGTTAGCTGGTGCTGAGTTTCCTTGCCGTGGTCTTTGACTTCTCATGGGGAGCTGAGAGATGGGCTCTCTTCTGTACGCCTGCAGACTGCAGACTCCAGTCATAGCACTGAGGTCCAGGTTAACACAGGAGAACAGCAGGATTATTCGCAATTTCCTGCCTATTGGGGATTTTATTATCTGTAGAAAGGATTGGGCTTCTCATAGCACACAACTGGATAAGAACATGTACATGATCCGTTTAGGTCTCCATTTCATATAACTTGTATTAACACTGCAGATTAAAAGCAAAAAATGAGATGGGTAGATGCCATATAGATATTTGATTATTTTTGAAGCAGACAGTCAAACTGTGTACTAAAACCACATGTGAATAAGTCAAAACTGTGCATTGGGGCCTCCCGGGTGGCGCAGTGGTGAAGGGCGCTGTACTGCAGGGCCAGCTGTGCCACAAGAAACTCTGGGTTCGCGCCCAGGCTCTGTCGTGACCGGCTGCGACCATTAGGTCCGTGGGGCGACGCACAATTGGCCTAGCGTCGTCTGGGTTAGGGAGGGTTTGGCCGGTAGGGATGTCCTTGTCTCCTCGTGCACCGGCGGGCCAGGCGCAGTGCACGCTGACCAAGGTTGCCAGGTGCATGGTGTTTCCTCTGACACATTGGTGCGGCTGGCTCCCAGGTTGGATGCGCGCTGTGTTAAGAAGCAGTGCGGCTTGGTTGGGTTGTGTTTTGGAGGACGCATGACTTTCAACCTTTGTCTCTCCAAAGCCCATTTGGGAGTTGTAGTGATGAGACAAGATAGTAGCTACTAACAATTGGATACCACGAAAAGGGGGGGTTTAAAAAATACATTAAATAAATAAAAACTGAATAATTGAATAACGATTCCTTTTCCTTTCACCCAACATATATTTTGTTAAGGAATGTATCAAGTTCTTCTCTCGTATAGTTAAAAATGGAAAGGTGCACAGAGTGTTTAAATGTAGAGAAGTTCAACTGAATACGTGCCCTTCCTGTCCCAGGGGCTCTCTGTGAGGAGCACAAACGAGAAACCTAAGTGAGCTGTTGAATCATTGATAGCAGGAGGCTATCTCATCTACCTCTACTCGTCTACCTCTGGGTTCAGGGACCTGGGGTAGAGAGGGAAGAGAGGGAAGCTTGAAAGTGAGACGGCCGGGCCGATGATATCCTCAGCGAGAAGGTAGAATGTAGTTAAACGCTGTTTGTTGGCCACCCACTGTGTTCTCCTCCTTTTAGCACCACATGAGCTCATCTATGCGACGGCCTTGATGTAGTCTTGATGTAGTCTGGCCATTCCTCAGCTCTTTCTTTATCTCTCGTTTTTTCTCTCTCTTAATGATTTTAAGTTTGAAAATGTTTTTTTTTTCTTTATGAAAAGAGAACAGGACCGAACATTACAAAGAATCATTTCTAATTTCTTGAAAAATAAAACTTGAAAAAAATGAAAAATAAAGAAGTGGTAAATAAGATACTTAGACTTCTAGTAGAGCCTATATTCATCTAATTTTCCGACTGTTCCATTTCACCAGTGACAAATGTTTTGAATTAGGAACATGTTATTTAGCCTCTCCACAAAGCAAGGGAGAGCTGCCAGTGTGGAGCTGGAGGAGGAGTATAAATTGAGTAATGAGTTTGTGGGGTGGAGCGTAGCGGCTGATGTTCTCATAAACTTACATGTGTAAAAGAACGTGCAAAGCGGTCTTCAGAAAAATATCCACAATAGGCCATAGTAATAAAGTTGGATCAACACACACACACACATACGCACGCACGCACGCACGCACCACGCACGGACGCACGCACGCACGCACTCACACACACACACACACACACACACACACACACACACACACACACACACACACACACACACACACACACACACACACACACACACACACACACACACACACACACACACACACACACACACTGCTGTCATGTCATGTATGAGCAGAGAATATGAGATATCAGTCTTGCGGCACACAAACCAGCCAGTCTCTCCCCCTCCAGCATCATCAGTCTCTAGTCACCAGCTCTCCTACAGGCTGCTGATTTTCCTCAAAATATTCGAAGCAGGGAAAGCCTGGGGCTCATCTCAAAAACACCCGGCCATAACAATGGTTGCTCTGGCCATTTCTCAGCCCTCCTCCCATCCTCCCATCAGCCCTCCTCTCCGTTCTTTCTTTCTTTCTCTCTCATCTATCTATCTCTCTCTCTCTGCCTCTCACTCTCTCTTATCTCTTATCTCTCCCACCTCTCCTCTCTTCTAGTAATTTTATTTCTCTCTCTCTCTCACTCTACCTCTCTCTTCATCCACATCCTCTCTCCCTCACACAAACTATTTTGCTTCCTCTCTCTCTCTCTCTCTCTCTCTCTCTCTCTCTCTCTCTCTCTCTCTCTCTCTCTCTCTCTCTCTCTCTCTCTCTCTCTCTCTCTCTCTCTCTCTCTCTTCTTTCACTCTTCCCCTCTATTTCACTCTCTCTTGCTCTCTCTCTCTCGCTCTCTCTCTCTCTCTCTCGCTCTCTCTCGCTCTCCCCATCCTCATCTTTCCCTCTGTCTCTTTCTCCCTCCCTTCTTTTCTCTCTCTCTCTGCAAAATGCTGACAGTGAGTGAGAAACTTGGTTTAAGCTGAAAGGTTTACCAGACCCTCTACTTCCTCCCTCTGTCTCCTGCCCTGTGGCAATCATCTTGCCATCAATACATTTCTACCATTACTGTAATAACCTTAGCGGTCTTCCACGATTGCTGTGTCAATGTGCAGTTACATGGGCCAACAGCACAGTACTAAAACCTATGCATGTTGCTGCCGGCAGGCCACCAATGAATTTCAGCTGGTGGATATATATAATATTATACATAATATATATATATAGATACATCATTTTATTTTGGATGGTGTTGTTAAAACAGCATGAGCACTGACAGTCTCTTCGCTGCGTGTCTTGTCCCTGTCAGAGCCATGTGAAAATAAATCAACTCAGATTAGTTCATGAGATTAGGCTTCTAAGAGGAAGGCTGCAGACTGGACTGCTGGATGTGTCATTAACAGACTAAAAACAGACAACACGTGGAAGTGACATCCATGGCGTAGTTTAACTGACCCGGAAGGCATTCTTTTACGGGGAGTGCTCTTTGAATTGGACCTGACTCACCCTGCCTCTGGCCAGCAGCACGCCGGCCGAGCCACGCACAGCCACAGTCGGGCGTAGGCGACCATGTTCCTGAGAGAGGAAGATCCTGCTGGGCTGAACTTTGACCCTGCTTGGTATCAGTGGGCCAGTTGGTGGGCAGCCAGAGGGCCAGAGGATTAATGACAACAGAGCAGACACTGAGGCCCAGGGACAACACTGTTCTAATTAGATACATGGGAGAGGAAAGAGGCAAAGTGCCCTTGTCTGACTGGGTATAGACAGTGTACTGTATACAGGCAGGGAGTGGACAGCCTAGCGTTGTTGGCTGGGGCCTTGCTGGTTTGTGTATGTAGAGAGTGTGTGTGCGTGTGCTCAGCTTGTCCGATTAACTCACCATGATGTCGTCCAAGTCTTATAATGAGGATGGGGAGAGGGGCGGGGTGGGCAGCAATCAGGCTCAATTTTCATTGTTACCAAAAATAAGGGCAAGCTGCCGATCTCATTGTGTTGCTGCACGGTGGGCACGGAGCCATGGAGAGTCTATAGAGGTCGCCACGCTCCTTCAGGGGCTTGACTTTACACATAGGATTCCAGCATGCGTGTACCCTTCCATCTATCTCACACATAATGAACTGTGACATTCCACCTCTTTCATGTTTAAATATGTCTTTTTACTCCTCTTTCTGCTATTGGAGGAAGCATGCCCACCGTTTTCCATCTCTCTCCCTCTCTGTACCTTGGCATATGTTCTACAAGTGTCTGGAACGGTATTGGAAGGATGTGACACCATTCTTCCACAAGAAATTCCATAATTTGGTGTTTTATTGATAGTGGTAGAAAACGGTGTCTCTGGCTCCAGAATCCCCAACTGGTCGAGATCTGGTGACTGAGACGGCCATGGCATATATTTTACATTGTTTTCATGCTCATCAAACCATTCAGTGACCACTCATGCCCTGTGGATGGGGGGGATTGTCATCGTATGGGGGCATAGCCATGGTAGCCAAAATAATGGTCAAAAATGTGTTTTGCCCAGCATTTATATACATGGCCCTAAGCATAATGGGATGTTAAATGCTTAATTAATTAAACCACACCTGTGTGGAAAACCTGCTTTCTATATATTTTGTATCCCTCCTTTACTCAAGTGTTTCCATTATTTTGGCAGTTACCTGTATGTCAGGACAGATGAAGCTCTGATAAAAGAATATGATAATTCTAGTGTTCCTCTCCTCTCCTCTCCTCTCCTCTCCTCTCCTCTCCTCTCCTCTCCTCTCCTCTCCTCTCCTCTCCTCTCCTCTCCTCTCCTCTCCTCTCCTCTCCTCTCCTCTCCCCTCTCCAGTGTAGTGAGAGTGCTGGTCACTGGTCTGTGACTTGCTGTTAGTATAAGACTGCAGTCTCCACTCTGTCCAGCTGTCTCCCCGGACTCTCCTGTGTGTGACCGTCACAGGCCACTGACCAGCAGCATCTCACACCAGGCCAGATTTTTCTCAGAGGAGGAAACCCTTGCAGCATGTGTTTATCCTCTCCTCTGTCTCCACCCTAATTCTCTCTCGCTCTGGTTTTCTGTCTCTCTCGCTCGCCCTCCCCTGCACCACACAGTGTGTGTCTGATAACCTCTCCCGGGCTGTCAATATGTTGACACACTGTTGTCACCATCATACTGTCTGGATTCAAACAGCATGGAGCTGTAGTGAAAAGTGTTACATTCCTCATTGAGACTGACTGATTTTATAGCACGTGTAAAGTTGTCTGAGGCTTTGTGGGACAGTAAAAAGAAAAAGAGGAGTCCCTTTACAGACCCATCTTGCATTTAATGGATCACTTGACTTAGAGAGTGGGGATCATGATACTCATTATGCAGTGCTGCTTGTAGCACTACTGTAAAGCACTGGAAGTTTTCAGCTAGGTGTGAACAAAGTCATTTAATGACAATTGCATATTCATACTGTATGGGACTCATGTTGAGAATGCAAAAAACTGTAGTTGCCTATTGCATGTATTTGTTGCTGAATTTATTCCAAAAGCTGTCATTTATTCAACCTCCGTACAAGGGCGGCAATAATCCATGCAGGTGTCATTTAGGAATAGTATTCAGAACCTGTTTTTGAACTTGTGGAATAGACATCGGCTGGAATATGATTTTAACCAATCAGCATTCAGGATTAGACCCACCCATTGTATAATTTTGAATACATGCCACTCTGAGTTTAGGAAATAATACGCAGTGGTGTAAAGTACTTAAGTAAAAAGACTTTAAAGTACTACTTAAGTCTTTTTTGGGGGGTATCTGTACTGTACTTTACTATTCATATTTTGACCACTTACTTTTACTTCACTACATTCCCAAAGAAAATATTATAATTTCTACTCCATATTATTTTCCTGACAACCCAAAGTACCCGTTACATTTTGAATGCTTAGCAGAACAGGACAATTGTGAAATTCACGCACTTATCAAGAGAACACGTGGTCATCCCTACTGCCTATGTTCTGGTGGACTCACTAAACACACTTTCATCTTTGTAAATAATGTCTGACCGTCAGAGTGTGCCCCTGGCTATCCATACATTTTAAAAACAAGAATATGGTGCCGTCTGATTTGCTTAATATAAGGAATTTGAAATGATTTATACTTTTACATACTTTTACTTTAATACACACTGTATTACCAGTGGTGGAAAAAGTACCCAATTGTCATACTTGGCTAAAATGAGAGATTCCTTAATAGAAAGTTGGAACAGGCTCAACTTTTATAGCACCGTCAAAAACATCACCCTATGTGAGTGCAGTATCCTACTCTGTGTGGAACAAGGACAAAAGCTCCAATGATCAGAAGTAATGGCTTCTTCTCGAAAGCATGGAAATGATCTGTCCACGGAGCGTACATGTCACCAGAGATGTCCTGAGGGAGGGCACTCCCCCGGTCTCCCTGTGCTATTGTTCTTAACGGAAGCCTTGTGCCCTCCATGGCTTGATCAATCACAAGCTCACAGAAGCCTGAAATAGCCCCTACTCAATCACTCACCCTCCCAACCATCCTCCACTACCAAGGCCACCCTCAACCACCTGCTCCCTTTACTGGCAGCCCCGCTGACATGAGGCAGCTAGCTGGCTGGCGTATCCTCTGTGTGGAGGATGGGGGGAAGGGGAGGAGCGGAAGAGGCAGTGGCAGGGGGAGTCAAGCGGGATATTGACTTTAGCAGGGAGCAGAAGGCCGTCAGCTGAACGCCTGAGATGTTTCCTTCAAAGCAGGCAGCTTTCACAGCAGATTAGACACTCGCCAACTGTCTGGTTTTGGGTTAGTGTACAAGGCCTACATGCACAGAATACTGATGGTCGCTGTAGTGTAGAGTTCTTCAAGCCTTTATCTTCAGAAGGACTCTCTCTCTCGCAGTGTGTGTGTTTCTCTGTGTGTGTGTTTTCTGTGTGTGTGTGTGTTACCGACAGTAGTGCGACAGAGGATCAGGGACGATTACGCTTACTCTCAGTCACCACCATTCACGCTGTAGCATCTATCCTAGTGGACATGTTGTTTATGGCTGAGAATAAAAGCTCAAGCTCCAGTGAAACGGAAGGGAGTGACTGCCCACAACAACTCCATATCAGCATCACCGTGTTCCACGGCGGGAGTCATTGGTCTTTATTTATCAGTTGACAACCAACTCTATAAGGCTATAGAGTTGCTATAAGCCCTCTTTGGCCCTGGCAGAATGCAGCCTCTCCATGATAAGGGGCCTCTGTCCTTGTCATGAGGAGTGATTTCCTTCTGTCAACTCACAAGCAGCCCTCTTCCCCATCGCTCCCTTTTATTTTTCCCTTCTTCTCCTCTTTTCCAACTTGACAGATTCACTCTCTCTTCCCTCCCCTGCCCTCCTCCATCCCCAAAACAAGCCTCTCTTTCCCTTCGGGGAGTTTCATTTCCACCAGGCACCAGGGGTCTCAGATCAGAAGTGATTGTCTGCAACAACAGAGCCGAGAGAGAAAAAAAGACTGCTGCTGTCCTTGTACTGTGATCACACGAGCAGGCATCCATCTTCTGATATTCATAAGCTCTTATGAGCTCTTATATAAAAGTCAGACATGCCTTATAAGAATAATGCGTCCTCACTACGCCCACTCTTTGAAAGTGTGGATCTTGGGCAGATAAGCAGATGAGAGTAAAATGGGAAATTGTCTTCCCAGTCGTTAGAATATCTCACCACCCACATACCTCATTTACGGTTCTGTCCTGGTCTCCCGAGGCGTCGCACCTCTTGTGTTCGTCAGCTCTGTGCATCGGCGTGTCAACAGCTCTTATTTAGTAATTAGAGCTCATGATAATAGACTGAATCCCACAATACCAGATACTCATCTCATCTCCATCCTCCTTCTTGCCCTTATACGATCCCTCTCTTTGAATCAAAAACATCAGAACATGAGGAAAGTATTCAAGTTAGTCAACTTCGGCAACTTCTGCTTACAGTTCTGCTTTTGAGGACAGCGTCATGTTTTTTCATGCAACACTAGAAATGGACAACTCCTCAGAACAGAACGTTGATTTGTACTCAGCGATGATTGGAGACAAAGTGAAGGGGATTACGTGGTGATACAAGGTCACGGAGTGGGACTGACTGTGCCTGGCCACAAGGTCACGGAGTGGGACTGACTGTGCCTGGCCACAAGGTCACAGAGTGGGACTGACTGTGCCTGGCCACAAGGTCACAGAGTGGGACTGACTGTGCCTGGCCACAAGGTCACAGAGTGGGATTGACTGTGCCTGGCCACAAGGTCACAGAGTGGGATTGACTGTGCCTGGCCACAAGGTCACAGAGGGGGTCTGACTGTGCCTGGCCACTGGGACAGAGATAAATTGTCATTACCACTGTAAATAAGAACAGAAATGATAAAGACTGTTAGTCTGCTTACATTGACTTGTAAAGGGTCCGATTTCTTTCAGTGCCTCAGAGATTTTAATCTCACTCGCTAAATCTTCCACCTTCTCTCCTTTGTTTTGAACGAGGTTATACGCACTTGAATATTGTTTTTGAAGTTTAGGTAACCATTTCGTCTCTGTTGATCAGTTGTAATGTGTGTACATTTCCACAAATGAGTCGTATATCAGTTATGGTGTAATATAATATACTGTATAACTGTATACGTCCCCTCCAGTTGTAAAGAGAGAGAGCCCCAGATATTATTTCAACCAGTTTGAGAAACTTAGATATAATGTTATATTCTGCACACAGCAATGCAACAGGTAGTCAGTTTTACAAAAAGAGCCAAATCCCCCTTTTTTTGGCAACAATGAAAACACAACACGTTGACAGGATACAGGAAGAGAACCCAGCACTTCAAAAGATTCACACACCACTTCATAATAATCCCCTTTTATGGAAATCAGATGGTAAACCATCGATGCCAGGGGCTCGGCCTGATGAGAGCTGCATAAATGCAGTGGACAGCTACTGCAGAGTAATGTAAGAATCCAAAGCAGCTCTCTGCTCAGGTCCAAATTGAGGAAGTCCATGTAACAACTGTTCAGTACACAGAGGATCACAATCCTCCGCCTTATAGAATGTATGCACACATGACTGTAAGTCGCTTTGGATAAAAGCGTCTGCTAAATGGCATATATTATTATTATTATTATTAGAGGGCAGAGTAGAAATCCATGGGATGTTGGCGCATTTCACTGTCATCCGTGGTCACCTTCCCATCAGGGAGACCATCTGTTTGCGTTGCAATGTCGACTGCCCTAGGTTTTTTTTTTTACGCTAGGAGCATCCATATCCTTGAGGGTAGCAAAGCGAGACCTAATCAAGGCACCCTTCTATCTTTTATGTAAAAACGACCACAGTTCATGTCTCTTGTCCTATAAGTTCATGGCTAATCCGGGGTCATTTTGAGTGAGATTTGATGTCCTGTTCAAGGGCCCTGATAGTCTCTTTAACTTCATTACTAGACAGAGCAGTATACCTTTGACAAAACACACGTATTTGGGCCTTCCCAACCTCCCACCATTGTCTCAAGGACTCAAAATTCCATTTAATAACCCTCCATTTTTACCCAAAACAACAAGAACTTTTCACAAAACAAGGCGTCATGTAATAACTTCACATTAAAATACCAATAAGGGGACGACCTTCGTGGACAAGTGAACATCAACAGTAACAATATGGTGATCAGAGAAACCCACAGGAGTAATATCACACCTTCCAATCCTACCTCAGTAGTGATCAGATGCACACAACCTGTCTAACCTTCCAACCCTACTACAGTAGTGATCAGATACACACAACCTGTCTAACCTTCCAATCCTACTACAGTAGTGTTCAGATACACACAACCTGTCTAACCTTCCAATCCTACTACAGTAGTGCTCAGATACACACAACCTGTCTAACCTTCCAATCCTACTACAGTAGTGTTCAGATACACACAACCTGTCTGACCTTCCAACCCTACTACAGTAGTGTTCAGATACACACAACCTGTCTAACCTTCCAACCCTACTACAGTAGTGTTCAGATACACACAACCTGTCTGACCTTCCAACCCTACTACAGTAGTGTTCAGATACACACAACCTGTCTAACCTTCCAACCCTACTACAGTAGTGTTCAGATACACACAACCTGTCTGACCTTCCAACCCTACTACAGTAGTGTTCAGATACACACAACCTGTCTAACCTTCCAATCCTACTACAGTAGTCCTCAGATACACACAACCTGTCTGACCTTCCAACCCTACTACAGTAGTGATCAGATACACACAACCTGTCTAACCTTCCAACCCTACTACAGTAGTGTTCAGATACACACAACCTGTCTGACCTTCCAACGCTACTACAGTAGTGATCAGATACACACAACCTGTCTAACCTTCCAACCCTACTACAGTAGTGTTCAGATACACACAACCTGTCTAACCTTCCAATCCTACTACAGTAGTGTTCAGATACACACAACCTGTCTAACCTTCCAACCCTACTACAGTAGTGTTCAGATACACACAACCTGTCTAACCTTCCAATCCTACTACAGTAGTGTTCAGATACACACAACCTGTCTAACCTTCCAATCCTACTACAGTAGTGCTCAGATACACACAACCTGTCTAACCTTCCAATCCTACTACAGTAGTCCTCAGATACACACAACCTGTCTAACCTTCCAATCCTACTACAGTAGTGTTCAGATACACACAACCTGTCTAACCTTCCAATCCTACTACAGTAGTGCTCAGATACACACAACCTGTCTAACCTTCCAATCCTACTACAGTAGTGTTCAGATACACACAACCTGTCTAACCTTCCAATCCTACTACAGTAGTGCTCAGATACACACAACCTGTCTAACCTTCCAACCCTACTACAGTAGTGTTCAGATACACACAACCTGTCTAACCTTCCAACCCTACTACAGTAGTGTTCAGATACACACAACCTGTCTAACCTTCCAATCCTACTACAGTAGTGCTCAGATACACACAACCTGTCTAACCTTCCAACCCTACTACAGTAGTGCTCAGATACACACAACCTGTCTAACCTTCCAACCCTACTACAGTAGTGCTCAGATACACACAACCTGTCTAACCTTCCAACCCTACTACAGTAGTGTTCAGATACACACAACCTGTCTAACCTTCCAACCCTACTACAGTAGTCCTCAGATACACACAACCTGTCTAACCTTCCAACCCTACTACAGTAGTGTTCAGATACACACAACCTGTCTAACCTTCCAACCCTACTACAGTATTGGTCAGATACATACAACTTGTCTAACCTTCCAACCCTACTACAGTAGTGTTCAGATACACACAACCTGTCTAACCTTCCAACCCTACTACAGTATTGGTCAGATACATACAACTTGTCTAACCTTCCAACCCTACTACAGTAGTGGTCAGATACACACAACTTGTCTTACCTTCCAACCCTACTACAGTAGTGCTCAGATACATACAACTTGTCTTACCTTCCAACCCTACTACAGTAGTGGTCAGATACACACAACCTGTCTAACCTTCCAACCCTACTACAGTAGTGGTCAGATACACACAACTTGTCTTACCTTCCAACCCTACTACAGTAGTGCTCAGATACACAACCTGTCTAACCTTCCAACCCTACTACAGTAGTGGTCAGATACACACAACCTGTCTTACCTTCCAACCCTACTACAGTAGTGCTCAGATACATACAACTTGTCTTACCTTCCAACCCTACTACAGTAGTGCTCAGATACATACAACTTGTCTTACCTTCCAACCCTACTACAGTAGTGCTCAGATACACACAACCTGTCTAACCTTCCAACCCTACTACAGTAGTGCTCAGATACACACAACCTGTCTAACCTTCCAACCCTACTACAGTAGTGCTCAGATACATACAACTTGTCTTACCTTCCAACCCTACTACAGTAGTGCTCAGATACATACAACTTGTCTTACCTTCCAACCCTACTACAGTAGTGGTCAGATACACACAACCTGTCTAACCTTCCAACCCTACTACAGTAGTGGTCAGATACACACAACTTGTCTTACCTTCCAACCCTACTACAGTAGTGCTCAGATACACACAACCTGTCTAACCTTCCAACCCTACTACAGTAGTCCTCAGATACACACAACCTGTCTAACCTTCCAACCCTACTACAGTAGTGGTCAGATACACACAACTTGTCTTACCTTCCAACCCTACTACAGTAGTGGTCAGATACACACAACCTGTCTAACCTTCCAACCCTACTACAGTAGTCCTCAGATACACACAACCTGTCTAACCTTCCAACCCTACTACAGTAGTGTTCAGATACACACAACCTGTCTAACCTTCCAACCCTACTACAGTATTGGTCAGATACATACAACTTGTCTAACCTTCCAACCCTACTACAGTAGTGTTCAGATACACACAACCTGTCTAACCTTCCAACCCTACTACAGTATTGGTCAGATACATACAACTTGTCTAACCTTCCAACCCTACTACAGTAGTGGTCAGATACACACAACTTGTCTTACCTTCCAACCCTACTACAGTAGTGCTCAGATACATACAACTTGTCTTACCTTCCAACCCTACTACAGTAGTGCTCAGATACACACAACCTGTCTAACCTTCCAACCCTACTACAGTAGTGGTCAGATACACACAACTTGTCTTACCTTCCAACCCTACTACAGTAGTGCTCAGATACACACAACCTGTCTAACCTTCCAACCCTACTACAGTAGTGGTCAGATACACACAACCTGTCTTACCTTCCAACCCTACTACAGTAGTGCTCAGATACATACAACTTGTCTTACCTTCCAACCCTACTACTGTAGTGCTCAGATACATACAACTTGTCTTACCTTCCAACCCTACTACAGTAGTGCTCAGATACACACAACCTGTCTAACCTTCCAACCCTACTACAGTAGTGCTCAGATACACACAACCTGTCTAACCTTCCAACCCTACTACAGTAGTGCTCAGATACATACAACTTGTCTTACCTTCCAACCCTACTACAGTAGTGCTCAGATACATACAACTTGTCTTACCTTCCAACCCTACTACAGTAGTGGTCAGATACACACAACCTGTCTAACCTTCCAACCCTACTACAGTAGTGGTCAGATACACACAACTTGTCTTACCTTCCAACCCTACTACAGTAGTGCTCAGATACACACAACCTGTCTAACCTTCCAACCCTACTACAGTAGTCCTCAGATACACACAACCTGTCTAACCTTCCAACCCTACTACAGTAGTGGTCAGATACACACAACTTGTCTTACCTTCCAACCCTACTACAGTAGTGGTCAGATACACACAACCTGTCTAACCTTCCAACCCTACTACAGTAGTCCTCAGATACACACAACCTGTCTAACCTTCCAACCCTACTACAGTAGTGTTCAGATACACACAACCTGTCTAACCTTCCAACCCTACTACAGTATTGGTCAGATACATACAACTTGTCTAACCTTCCAACCCTACTACAGTAGTGTTCAGATACACACAACCTGTCTAACCTTCCAACCCTACTACAGTATTGGTCAGATACATACAACTTGTCTAACCTTCCAACCCTACTACAGTAGTGGTCAGATACACACAACTTGTCTTACCTTCCAACCCTACTACAGTAGTGCTCAGATACATACAACTTGTCTTACCTTCCAACCCTACTACAGTAGTGCTCAGATACACACAACCTGTCTAACCTTCCAACCCTACTACAGTAGTGGTCAGATACACACAACTTGTCTTACCTTCCAACCCTACTACAGTAGTGCTCAGATACACACAACCTGTCTAACCTTCCAACCCTACTACAGTAGTGGTCAGATACACACAACCTGTCTTACCTTCCAACCCTACTACAGTAGTGCTCAGATACATACAACTTGTCTTACCTTCCAACCCTACTACAGTAGTGCTCAGATACATACAACTTGTCTTACCTTCCAACCCTACTACAGTAGTGCTCAGATACACACAACCTGTCTAACCTTCCAACCCTACTACAGTAGTGCTCAGATACACACAACCTGTCTAACCTTCCAACCCTACTACAGTAGTGCTCAGATACATACAACTTGTCTTACCTTCCAACCCTACTACAGTAGTGCTCAGATACATACAACTTGTCTTACCTTCCAACCCTACTACAGTAGTGGTCAGATACACACAACCTGTCTAACCTTCCAACCCTACTACAGTAGTGGTCAGATACACACAACTTGTCTTACCTTCCAACCCTACTACAGTAGTGCTCAGATACACACAACCTGTCTAACCTTCCAACCCTACTACAGTAGTCCTCAGATACACACAACCTGTCTAACCTTCCAACCCTACTACAGTAGTGGTCAGATACACACAACTTGTCTTACCTTCCAACCCTACTACAGTAGTGGTCAGATACACACAACCTGTCTAACCTTCCAACCCTACTACAGTAGTCCTCAGATACACACAACCTGTCTAACCTTCCAACCCTACTACAGTAGTGTTCAGATACACACAACCTGTCTAACCTTCCAACCCTACTACAGTATTGGTCAGATACATACAACTTGTCTAACCTTCCAACCCTACTACAGTAGTGTTCAGATACACACAACCTGTCTAACCTTCCAACCCTACTACAGTATTGGTCAGATACATACAACTTGTCTAACCTTCCAACCCTACTACAGTAGTGCTCAGATACACACAACTTGTCTTACCTTCCAACCCTACTACAGTAGTGCTCAGATACATACAACTTGTCTTACCTTCCAACCCTACTACAGTAGTGCTCAGATACACACAACCTGTCTAACCTTCCAACCCTACTACAGTAGTGTCAGATACACACAACTTGTCTTACCTTCCAACCCTACTACAGTAGTGCTCAGATACACACAACCTGTCTAACCTTCCAACCCTACTACAGTAGTGGTCAGATACACACAACCTGTCTTACCTTCCAACCCTACTACAGTAGTGCTCAGATACATACAACTTGTCTTACCTTCCAACCCTACTACAGTAGTGCTCAGATACATACAACTTGTCTTACCTTCCAACCCTACTACAGTAGTGCTCAGATACACACAACCTGTCTAACCTTCCAACCCTACTACAGTAGTGCTCAGATACACACAACCTGTCTAACCTTCCAACCCTACTACAGTAGTGCTCAGATACATACAACTTGTCTTACCTTCCAACCCTACTACAGTAGTGCTCAGATACATACAACTTGTCTTAACCTTCCAACCCTACTACAGTAGTGGTCAGATACACACAACCTGTCTAACCTTCCAACCCTACTACAGTAGTGGTCAGATACACACAACTTGTCTTACCTTCCAACCCTACTACAGTAGTGCTCAGATACACACAACCTGTCTAACCTTCCAACCCTACTACAGTAGTCCTCAGATACACACAACCTGTCTAACTTGTCTTACCTTCCAACCCTACTACAGTAGTGGTCAGATACACACAACTTGTCTTACCTTCCAACCCTACTACAGTAGTGCTCAGATACACACAACCTGTCTAACCTTCCAACCCTACTACAGTAGTGTTCAGATACACACAACCTGTCTAACCTTCCAACCCTACTACAGTATTGGTCAGATACATACAACTTGTCTAACCTTCCAACCCTACTACAGTAGTGCTCAGATACATACAACTTGTCTTACCTTCCAACCCTACTACAGTAGTGCTCAGATACATACAACTTGTCTTACCTTCCAACCCTACTACAGTAGTGCTCAGATACACACAACCTGTCTAACCTTCCAACCCTACTACAGTAGTGTTCAGATACACACAACCTGTCTAACCTTCCAACCCTACTACAGTAGTGCTCAGATACATACAACTTGTCTTACCTTCCAACCCTACTACAGTAGTGCTCAGATACACACAACTTGTCTAACCTTCCAACCCTACTACAGTAGTGCTCAGATACATACAACTACAGTAGTCTCAGATACAACCTGTCTAACCTTCCCTTCCAACCCTACTACAGTAGTGCTCAGATACACACAACCTGTCTAACCTTCCAACCCTACTACAGTAGTGCTCAGATACATACAACTTGTCTTACCTTCCAACCCTACTACAGTAGTGCTCAGATACATACAACTTGTCTTACCTTCCAACCCTACTACAGTAGTGCTCAGATACACACAACCTGTCTAACCTTCCAACCCTACTACAGTAGTGATACATACAACTTGTCTAACCTTCCAACCCTCAGTGCTCAGATACACACAACTACATACAACTTGTCTTACCTTCCAACCCTACTACAGTAGTGCTCAGATACATACAACTTGTCTTACCTTCCAACCCTACTACAGTAGTGCTCAGATACACACAACCTGTCTAACCTTCCAACCCTACTACAGTAGTGTTCAGATACATACAACTTGTCTTACCTTCCAACCCTACTACAGTAGTGCTCAGATACATACAACTTGTCTTACCTTCCAACCCTACTACAGTAGTGCTCAGATACACACAACCTGTCTAACCTTGCTGCACTGACACCACCTTTATTCACTTTCAGCCATGTGTGCTGCCTCACTGTTGCCTTTCTCCACACATCAAAAAGCTCAAACTCAGTTTATAGACCAGACAGACAAGTAGCTGACCGCAGGTGAGGTTCTTCAGCAGTGCTCCATGCTTAACCATTCGATCAACAAGGCGCTCTCCTTTAAGAAGTACTCCATGCTTAACCATTCGATCAACAAGGCGCTCTCCTTTAAGAAGTACTCCATGCTTAACCATTCGATCAACAAGGCGCTCTCCTTTAAGAAGTACTCCATGCTTAACCATTCAATCAACAAGGCGCTCTCCTTTAAGAAGTACTCCATGCTTAACCATTCGATCAACAAGGCGCTCTCCTTTAAGAAGTACTCCATGCTTAACCATTCGATCGACAAGACGCTCTCCTTTAAGAAGTACTCCATGCTTAACCATTCGATCAACAAGGCACTCTCCTTTAAGAAGTACTCCATGCTTAACCATTCGATCGACAAGACGCTCTCCTTTAAGAAGTACTCCATGCTTAACCATTCGATCAACAAGGCGCTCTTCTTTAAGAAGTACTCCATGCTTAACCATTCGATCAACAAGGCGCTCTCCTTTAAGAAGTACTCCATGCTTAACCATTCGATCAACAAGACATGCTTAACCATTCCATCTTCTTTAAGAAGTACTCCATGCTTAACCATTCGATCAACAAGGCGCTCTCCTTTAAGAAGTACTCCATGCTTAACCATTCTTTAAGAAGTACTCCATGCTTAACCATTCGATCAACAAGGCGCTCTTCTTTAAGAAGTACTCCATGCTTAACCATTCCATCGACAAGACGCTCTCCTTTAAGAAGTACTCCATGCTTAACCATTCGATCAACAAGGCGCTCTTCTTTAAGAAGTACTCCATGCTTAACCATTCCATCGACAAGACGCTCTCATTTAAGAAGTACTCCATGCTTAACCATTCGATCAACAAGGCGCTCTTCTTTAAGAAGTACTCCATGCTTAACCATTCGATCAACAAGGCGCTCTTCTTTAAGAAGTACTCCATGCTTAACCATTCGATCGACAAGACGCTCTCCTTTAAGAAGTACTCAATTCTACCACTGACTCAATTCTACCACTGAAAAAAAACGTAATTATGCATAGAAAAAGCTAAACCACCAAGAAAAGGGGAAAAAAGATAACACAGGCGATCTAATTCCGACACCATTCACACTCGCTCATACAACTCCCAGCATGCACCAACACTCTCAGCATGCAGAGGGAAAGAGAGAGAGAGAGAGAGAGAGAGAGAGAGAGAGAGAGAGAGAGAGAGAGAGAGAGAGAGAGAGAGAGAGAGAGAGAGAGAGAGATGAGTGAACGGCTGTAGCCCAGGGAAGAAGTTACAACATTCTCTCTCATAAACAACATCTGAACTACCTGCAACGGCCAGATGCCCCGCGGCTCATTAGCTATGCAAATGTAGCACACCTTACATTCGTCTTGGTGGAATCCAACCAATACTCCACAGTGAGGCGGCCATCAGTCATCAAGGATTGGATTACGCCAGACAATGGAATTGGATATGCTAACGTATGCATATCATTGCAGGTAAGGTGACATGATATCCTGCAGCATTGCATCAGAGTGAGTTAAGGGAGGGGCCCTCACCATAGCAACATGTAGGGAGGGGAGGGGCCAGGGTGCTCTGGGTGTTACGCAACACCACAGCAGGGTGGACACCAAACAATGTCATCGTTTATACACAGCTGCTACGGTATCTTCCTCATAGCACTGCCAACAATCCTGCATATTCAACGCTGTAGATGTAGTTGCGTAAGGGGTCACTTTGATTTATCTCTCTCTTTTCTCACCTCTATTTCTATTTTCCTCCCTTTCTTCCTCTCCTCCTACTTTCTTTCCCTCCCTTTTTTCCACCTCTCCTCTCTCTCCCCCGCTCCACCCGTCACCCCTCGCTGTGTCTCTGGCCGTGCTTAGTGGGCGCGGGCCGCTGTGATCCTCTGTGAGCGCTCTCAGGGTTGGCCCTGATGATGCATCACCAGCTGGAAGGCACAGAAGAAGAGAGAGAAGAGAAGCGATCTAGCTATCTCCTCCAACAGTTCACTGAGGATCAGTGGTGTTCTCCTGCTTTCATCTCAGCAGCTCTCAGCGAGCTGCCACCTGCATGCCCTTTATCTGAGCCCACACTCTCTCCATCCATCTATTCCTCCAATCATCCATCCAGTCTGGCTCTGCACATACAGCAGATACAGATACAGCATTGTTGGCGACAAAAAACACTTGATAAGGATTATGCCCCGTGAGAAATGTTGCTGTGGGTTGCAACACACAGCACAGCGTCGTGAAGAAGGCGCAGCAGCGCCTATTCAACCTCAGGAGGCTGAAGAGATTCGGCTTGTCACCAAAAGCACTCACAAACTTCTACAGATGCACAATCGAGAGCATCCTGGCGGGCTGTATCACCGCCTGGTACGGCAACTGCTCCGCCCTCAACCGTAAGGCTCTCCAGAGGGTAGTGAGGACTGCACAACGCATCACCGGGGGCAAACTACCTGCCCTCCAGGACACCTACACCACCCGTTGTTACAGGAAGGCCATAAAGATCATCAAGGACATCAACCACCCGAACCACTGCCTGTTCACCCCGCTATCATCCAGAAGGCGAGGTCAGTACAGGTGCATCAAAGCTGGGACCGAGAGACTGAAAAACAGCTTCTATCTCAAGGCCATCAGACTGTTAAACAGCCACCACTAACACTGAGTGGCTGCTGCCAACACACTGTCATTGACACTGACCCAACTCCAGCCATTTTAATAATGGGAATTGATGGGAAATGATGTAAATATATCACTACCCACTTTAAACAATGCTACCTTATATAATGTTACTTACCCTACATTATTCATCTCATATGCATATGTATATACTGTACTCTACATCATCGACTGCATCCTTATGTAATACATGTATCACTAGCCACTTTAACTATGCCACTTTGTTTACTTTGTCTACACACTCATCTCATATGTATATACTGTACTCGATACCATCTACTGTATGCTGCTCTGTACCATCACTCATTCATATATCCTTATGTACATGTTCCTTATCCCCTTACACTGTGTATAAGACAGTAGTTTTGGAATTGTTAGTTAGATTACTTGTTGGTTATCACTGCATTGTCGGAACTAGAAGCACAAGCATTTCGCTACACTCGCATTAACATCTGCTAACCATGTGTATGTGACAAATAAAATTTGATTTGATATCTCCCTTTCCTCTATTTCTCTGTTTGTGACGGAGACATCCCTCACACATGTATGTCTGAATGCCACTCTTCATGACTCCAGTACTGGTCCCCCTCTCCTTAATGTGTGGGTGGAACGTTCCCAGCCATTGGGAGGCACCTCGGAACACTGCAGCATTCCATGATTTCCCTGGGCACCCATAAAGCATTGCACCAAACCTGGTATCCATTTCCCTGGTGACCCGGCCGTACCGCGAATCCCCGAAGTTCCTCACTGACGTCACGCCATGAATATCAGCCTTCCTATTCCGAAGCCTCGTGGAGGTAATCATTGCCCCGGCCGACTCCTGGGAGATGAAATCCCCCTTTCTCTCTCAGGTTTTCAATAATGGCCCATTAAGCTGGTGCATGTAGAGTTGACGTCATAATAACATGGGTTCTTTTAAACTGCCGTTTGGATCATCGCCAGTTAGGAGGGTTTGACTCCTCCAGGTTAGGTGGCTTTTGTTGCTTCAATGCTTAATCTTTACATATGAAACACAATCCACTCTGAAGAGATCCATACTGAATGGATGAACGGTGTGGATGTCCGGGCTGGCATTATTCCCCACTGACTGTGAAGCACGACTTTATCTCCCATTTCTCAATGACCTCCTCTAGTTGTTAAGAGCAGGTCACGCACCAAACTTTCCGAGTTCCTAGGAGAGACACTAAAGCACATTCATGCCCCTGGCCACTGAAAATAATTTGACGTCTACTCTCTCAACTCTCTCCCCTTCTCCCTCGTTCCCTTTATTCTCTCTCACAGTTTCTCTTTCTCTTCAATCCCTCTTGCTCTGACTCTCTCTCTCTCTCTCTCTCTCTCTCTCTCTCTCTCTCTCTCTCTCTCTCTCTCTCTCTCTCTCTCTCTCTCTCTCTCTCTCTCTCTCTCTCTCTCTCTCTCTCTCTCTCTCCCCCTCCTGCCATGAAACATTTAGAGGTGCCCTGAGTCTTGGTATCTACCGGTCAACCTGCTCCAATGGTCTCTCTACAATCTTTTTATTTTCTCTCATATTTTCTGTTTTGTGGCACTGGAGCAAGAGCCTCTAAACCCCTAAATCATGGATGGAGTTGACACTCGGCCATTAGTATAACTATATTCCTATAGTGTACAAGAGATGCATTGTTCTTATATCTGACTGAATGGGTAAATGATGCAATACGTTACCACTATAGGTTTAGTCCTATGAGATCCAATAAGCAGTGAGGCAAAAAGCTATGAAATAGTTTCTCTCTTTGTTAAAAAGACAGCTCTGCCAGAGTGGAACTGGAATTTGTTGATAAATAACCTTCCCTTTATATCTTAAATGCGTTTAATTTGTAAAAAAAAAATAGTACATCTTGCCGTTTTGTAAGACAGAGAATACAAAGTAAAACGAATAAAGGCAAAAAAAAAAGTCAAACTGACACCTGTAAAATACTTTAAAACAGAACGCACACACACACACACACACACACACACACACACACACACACACACACACACACACACACACACACACACACACACACACACACACACACACACACACACACACACACACACACACACACACACACACACACACACACACACACACACACACACACACACACACACACACACACACACACACACACACAGGATGGAGCCGCAGTAGAGAGGTTCAAGAGCTTCAAGTTCTACACTGAGGACTTAACATGGTCCTCTCACACCAGCACAGTTGTGAAGAAGGCACGACAGCCTTCTTATTTTCCCTCAGGAGGCTGAAGAGATTTGCACAGATCCTAAATAACTTTTACAGGTGCACCATCGAGAGCATTCTGACTGGTTGTATCACTGCCTGGTATGACAACTGCACCACCCTTGACCGCAAGCCGTATAGCGGGTGGTATAGCGGCCCAGCGCCTCACTGGTGGCGAGCGAGCTCCCAGCCATCCAGTACATTTGTGTCAGGCCTGAAAAATTGCCAAAGACTCCGGTAACCCCAGCCATGGTCTGTTCTCTCTGTTTCCCTCCGGCAGGCGGTACCAGAGCACCGTGTCTCGGACCAACAGGCTCCGAGACAGCTTCTTTCCCCAAGCCTTAAGACTGCCGAACAGCTAACAACAGCTGCCCACCCTCTTCCACAGACTATCTGCACTGACTCTGTGATCACCCACAGGTCTTTATCCACACAGTCACACACACATGCACTCCCCCCCACACACACACACATACACCGACACTCACACACTCACAAATGATGCCGTACACTCATCACCATGCACGCACACACTCCCCACGTCCACTGCTGCTATATTGATTATTATTGACTATTATCACCATTAGTATTTATCCTGCTACCAGTCACTTTAACCTGTTGACATATACAGTGGGGCAAAAAAGTATTTAGTCAGCCACCAATTGTGCAAGTTCTCCCACTTGAAAAGATGAGAGAGGCCTGTAATTTTCATCATAGGTACACTTCAACTATTACAGACAAAATTAGGGAAAAAATCCAGAAAATCACATTGTAGGATTTTTTATGAATTTATTTGCAAATTATGGTGGAAAATTTCACTGTACTGTTTTACAACTGCTGTATCCTGTGCACATGACAAGAATCTTCAATACACACACGCAAACCAATGCACACATGCATACACACACACACACAAACACACACATACACACTGACATGAAAACGGTGAAGTAAGGAGTTCTGTCTGCATTACACGACCCACTCCCAAACAGATATGTTCATTAGCCCTTCCTGTTTCCTCTGTGTTAACATGTCAGCAGTGACTCGTGGCTATGACAGCCTCCTCTGATGACTTGGAAGGCTGTACTGACTCCTGCAGGATGTTGAGGAGGAACTGTGGGAGCATATGGTGAGAGGAAGCACTGCTACGGAACCCTCCTCTTCAAAGCAGCCATGCAGCAGCGTCTGCATTTCTCCCACTGCGCTCATATATCCTCAGCAAATCTGACAGTAGTATTACTTGATCATTTTATCTGATATCTTCATTGTAGATATATGTTTGAAACACAGGAGGTTGGTGGCACCTTAATTGGGGATAACAGGCTCGTGGTAATGACTGGATTGGAATTGGTGGAATGGCATCGAATACATCAAACACATGGTTTGATGCCATTACATTCACTCCGCTCCAGCCATTATTAAGAGCCGTCCTCCAAGACAAAACGCACCAAACACACAATATTTTTATTTTGCCAAACGCCATGGGAGTGGCTCTGCAGAAATTTGAGAAACGCTAATAACAATAATAATAATAACAATAATAATACATTTAATTTGTGAAGTGCTTTTCTCACACCCAAGGAAAAACAATTATAATAAAAAGATATATCCAAAACACAGAACATTGCAAGCAGATCCGGTGGACAGGAAAACAGAATTAACATACAGTAGGTCCTTGAAAGCGTTCATGAACAGCTCAGTCTTCAGCTGTGCCTTCAACGAGGCTAGAGACTCTTTTAGTCCCTCAAATGTATTGACACCCACAAACCTTCACAACCTGTTGCAAGCATGCAAAGCTTCTTGCTGACATCTGCTGTCATCTAGCACTGCATCTAACATACTAGCACTGCATCTAACATATTAGCACTGCATCTAACATACTAGCACTGCATCTAACATACTAGCACTGCATCGAACATACTAGCACTGCATCTAACATACTAGCACTGCATCTAACATACTAGCACTGCATCTAACATACTAGCACTGCATCTAACATACTAGCACTGCATCTAACATACTAGCACTGCATCTAACATACTAGCAATGCATCTAACATACTAGCACTGCATCTAACATACTAGCACTGCATCTAACATACTAGCACTGCATCTAACATACTAGCACTACATCTAACATACTAGCACTGCATCTAACATACTAGCAATGCATCTAACATACTAGCACTGCATCTAACATATTAGCACTGCATCTAACATACTAGCACTGCATCTAACATACTAGCACTGCATCTAACATACTAGCACTGCGTGGTGCGGAAGAGGCATTTTCAGAGATCCTCGGTATGATGATGATGATGAACAGGAGAAGAGAATGGAAGCCGATGATTCACTAACAGTAATAAGTCCGGGATGAAGGAGTTACAGATGTAAGATCTTAATTTGGTAACTCTTTTCTTGCTCCGAATTTTCCTGCACTGCACGAAATACAAACTTGTAGTGTAGTTTTTTTTGTAATTTCCACTTTGAAATGTCAGACTTGATTTGCCCTAACGAAAAAGGTATCAACCCCTACAAATATTTAAATAAATTATAATCCACATAATAATTCACATTTCCTTGTTGCAGCAGCAATATTTTCCTACTGAAGCAAACTGGCTCGAATGAAGATCCTATATCTGTAGACTCCCAACCCTCATTAGTGGTCTGTCCTCTGTAGATTGAGTTTCCTGTATCCCTTCACTGTTGGTAAACAGGCTTGTGCCAGTAGAGAAGAGACAGTGAAGGTCTGTTTGATTTTGGCCCATGGAGCCTAGTCTGATCCCTGGCTAGGAGGAATGGCTGTCTGTCTGGAGTCAGAGGGGAGTCTGGAGAATGGAGTCCTGCCAAGCACAGACACATGTCAGTCCAGGCCTGATCAAGCCAGACCCCTTCTGTGGCACCGGGAGCCAGCATCCAATCAGTCCTCGGTGCACCTGGCTGGGCACACTGCCGGCAAAGCTGGGGAGGCTAGGACAACGGCCAGCCAATCAGAGTCTGGGGGCTTATGAGAGTGAAATTACAAGATGATGTTATAATGCTGTTATTGCATCAAATTGTTGTTTTATGGTATAGAATAGGGTTCTTAGAACTCTATTGTGTCTGTGTGAACTGAGAGGAGCTTCTGAGATTGAACTCCAGCAACTGATTTATGATGGTCTTGTCCTCTCTCGGAGCCCGCATTCCATAGAATGAGTTGGAGTTTGTGTGCCGGAGGTACCAGGGTGAAGCTGGCTCAGGTATGGATAACTATGAGAGGAACCTTGTTTTGGGGGTCAGACCATGGTTTTCACACAATGAGAATAGTCTTTACAGCAGATACTGTCTGCTTTGAATGATTTAAAAAATTCATACGAAGTCTCACCTTGTGACCCATTCCACACATCTGTTGTTTGTCATGCAGACTAAGGGTGTGTATCTTTGCTATAAAATATCTTTGTATCCTTTGTGTCGGGGCTCTCAACCCAACAATCACCATGTTGGGTCGATCAGGTATCATTATTGCTCTATGCTCCCTTGTCGATAAGTTTTGAATAAAGTAATATCCTGATTGGTGATTGACCTTGTCTCTCCTCATTACTGATTAGAATTTCCACAACAGGATTTAGTAAGAGAATTTGACAATCCTTAATTAATAAAAAATAATTGGTATCTTTTCCTTGACTGACACACATGCATGCACCTACGTACACACACACTCACACATTTATGCCCACACACACTCACAGGCCATCTGTCTGTTCAGAGGCAGACCAGTAGCACATATACGGCTAGACACAGGGTTGGTAACAGTGACAGACAAAAATATGTCTGACTATGTATCCATCTGATGACCGACGAACTGACCACACCAGCATCATGGCAAAACACACTCTAGTGTCCAAGACAAGGAACGGTGTGACATTGCTTTCTTCCTCCTCCTCCTCCCACGTTGCTTCCTCTGCCTTCCCTCCAGCCGGCTCTCTCAGCACTGAATCTGTGAGCCCTAGCGCTGTGAGATGATGAGTCAGTATTTGTTTAGTGGCATTTTGCTAATGCCAACGTGGACCTGGGTGAAGAGAGAAAAACAAGCAGCAACTGTCTCTCCGTATGGACAGATGACAGATGACAGAGGGCCTGGCATGGCATGTTGCTGGCTCACACTGCCCTTTTTATTGCTCTCTTTACACTTCTGCTGGGTCTCCAACTATGTGTGTGTGTGTGTGTGTGTGTGTGTGTGTGTGTGTGTGTGTGTGTGTGTGTGTGTGTGTGTGTGTGTGTGTGTGTGTGTGTGTGTGTGTGTGTGTGTGTGTGTGTGTGTGTGTGTGTGTGTGTGTGTGTGTGTGTGTGTGTGTGTGTGTGTGTGTGTGGCAATCCTCTGATGAATCACACACTGGGTTTAAGAGATACTACTTTCTATCTTGTCTCTTAACGAGAACATCGTGATTCAGAACACCGAGTCAACAATGACTCCTCTATCCCACCAGAGTGACCTGCTGTGGCATTTTGATTTCTGATCCTGACAGCCAAAACCACGAGACGCTGCATCCACTGAAAAGGGAACATTTTCCTCACCTCCTTTCGTCCCGTTACCCAGGTGGTCCCTGGCAGCCATTGTGTCATCGTCAGTCTCGAAGGGAGGAAGGGAGGGAGAAAGAGGGCATGGGCGTTTGCCTGAGACCCCACCCCCCCTGTTCTCTTCACTCACTCATTAACTGGGATTTCATACATGTGCTAAGCCTGGATAATGGGTTTGCCCGTCCTCCCTTCTCCTCAGAGAAAGACTGCGTCCCAAATGGCACCCTACTCCTGAAGTAGTTGACTACTTTTGACTAGGGGGCCATGTAGTGCACTATATAGGGAATAGGGGGCCATTTGAGACACACTACACAAGAAGTGGAGCAGTTGCCTGAAGGGAAGAGCTGTCAGTCAGACAGTCACTTCCTTTCAAAGGGCCGTTTCAATCACCAAACACACATTACCTACAGCCCAGGGAGAGGGAGGAAAGGTTGTTTGTGATTCAAGGGGCATTTTTGTTTCAGTGGATAATAATGGATGCATGGTGTCAAGATTCTCTCATCACATGTTATTGGTACCTTTGAATGTCTTATATGTGTTTTGTAGTGAGTGTGTGCTTGCGTGTGTGTATTCTTGTGCATGCCTGTGTAGGTGAGGGTGTGGGTGTGTGTGCATGCATGCCTGTATTTATGTGTGTGCTTGTGTTTATGCGTGCACACATGTTTCCCCATGTGTGTGATTGTCCAGTGTGCCTCCGGCAGCTGTGATGACCTCTTTGCTTGACTGTTGCGTGGGCTGCCATTAGTGCTGTCCTCCCGGGAGGTTGGTGATGTGTATTCCATGGTGATGACTGGGATAGTTATGTTTACTACTACCACTGCTGTTTACACCCACACATCTTAATAGCCTGACTGAGCTGTCAAACAGTAGATGCTGATCAATAGCCCTGGTCCAGGAAGGAGGGAGGGAGAGGGAGAGGGAGAGGGAGAGGGAGAGGGAGAGGGAGAGGGAGAGGGAGAGGGAGAGGGAGAGGGAGAGGGAGAGGGAGAGGGAGAGGGAGAGGGAGAGGGTTGGAAAGAGAAATAGGTGGGAATAGGGAGAGAGAGGGGGGGAGTGAGATAGGTGGATATGGAGAGATTGTACTCAGCTCCTTCTCTCCTGGTGGCCTTCTTTCACCTCCTCGCACACCAGAAACCCCATTGAGGGCCACCAGTATTAAAACAGATGTCATCTCACATTGGCTCTCTCCATTTATCATGGGGTTATTTGCTGTGAGGCTTCTGTGTGATGTAGCTGCTTCAACAGGCTGGCACATCCTGGATAGAACTGGGTCATTTGGACCTTTCCCATTTGGATGTGGCAGCAATGGACTGGTACTGGAGGAGAGGCACTTCAAGCATTTGAATAATAAAGAAGCACTTCTTAAATCTACTCCCATTGTCCTCCAAGAGTGGTTGAATATCTTCGTTTCGTCTGAGACTCAAGAAGGAACGCTCGTGGCTAGTTGGTTTGCTATGACGATCGTGGTCTGTCTGGACATGACCAGAATACTATTTCACAAAAGCAGTGTTCTTTTAGGTGTGTTTGCTGTTCTGTAAGCCATGACCTGTGCGACCACTGGGATTATAATCATGTATATATTGCCATTACAATTCTGGACCGATGACCTTATACCACTGTTTTGTGAACTCTGTATGGTGGATGGAGAGCAATGTTAAATCAAAGTCACTCAAGCTAACTCTCACAAATGCACAGCAGAGCCCTGCAGTACTGTTTCTGTTGTTGATGGCTCTAGTTCACAAGGCTTGACCTTCGGTCTAACATAACATTATATATAAGGCTTGGTCACTCTGAGCCATGTAGACAAGCCGCCAAGCCTGCTAGCAATTTTAACCTGTGTGTTTGACTTTAGTCATGCTGACCAGTCAGCCTGTGTTTTATAACGTGGTACTAGAGCCTCACCACAGACAAATGCATGCTGGTGTCATAGCCAGATCTGCTGCCTGCATAGTGGGTATGATGCAGTGACCTAATACACAATTATGTTCAGTCTTCATCAGCAGTGGGTGAAGGGGTTCACTGAAACAGACTGCTGACTGTCACTGGAGGTCGGAAGGACTTATTAACAAGCCTGGCATCTCACAACACAAACCTGCACTATCTCTGAGCCCCAGCTAATGATGCTAGGGCAGTGTCTCAGCTGCATTGGAGCGGTGTGTGGGTCTCTCTTCCTCAGAGCAGTATGCCATGTGACAGCATAATGCTGATTCACCTCACCACTCTGAAAAGATGTGTTGGTAAAATGAATTTTCTCTCTCTTCAATCTCCGTCTCACTTAAATTAGCCACGGACAGAGGTCTTAAGAAGTGGTCATCCATAGTTTCCATGGGTCCTAATCTGTCCCTGTTCATCCCCCATTATGGTGAAGAAGATGCTCTTTGGCTCTATGGCTGAACACACATACAACACTGTATCCTGATATCTGTAACAGCCACGTGTCTGTGGTGGATATACTGCTATGTATAGCTTCTCCTTTGTGTCACCTCTCCTTCGTCTTCCATCAAGTGTTAGCACTGCAGTTCGTCCCGGCTGGAGAATAAAAGAGCTGATAAGGAATATGGAAGATAAAAACCTGAGGCTTTATCAGTCAAATTAGAGTGTTAATGGCGTCAAGGTCAGAGTGGGACGCTTTTAGAAATCGGGGGTCTCGCTTTTAACACAGTCACACATTCTCCCAGTAAGAGGAGTGATGATTAAAAAGTGCACTGCCACCCTGTGGGTTTTACTAGTGGGGTGTGGGGTTCGACGAGGGGTTTACACAGTAGCCACAGAGAGAGAGCGAGAGAGAGAGAGAGACCGTGGCGGTGGCCAACTCTGATACTTGCCGTCTCCTGATCCAGATTCCTACCCTTCCCTCTCCTCATTACTAACCCGGCCGCCTTCATCCACATCACCATATTTTTCAAGGCATATTTTAGTGTGCTTGTCATGGAACTGTAGCTGGTAGTGGAAGTACAGAGGTTAACACAACACACACACCTTCCTCTGGTTGGGAATTCCAATTACAGCCCTCTGCTGCCCATGTTGTGGATGGAATGCTAGTGTGAAGGAAATGATGCCTGCCAACCACATATGGCAACAGAAGCCAGAGAGGGAAAATATTAACTGAGGAATAAAATGGTGACAGCAGAAAATGACATTGAGCTCTACCATGGTGTGTATGTCTCTGTGTGGAGGAGAGCAAGGGGCTGCAGGTGGTGGGAGGAGAGAGATGGACTGTCACTGTGGTAGCCTTGCTGCTGTAACTACTCTTGCTCTCTCTGTCTCTGTCTCTGTCTCTGTCTCTGTCTCTGTCTCTGTCTCTCTCTCCCTCCCTCTCTCTCTCCCTCTCTCTCTCTCTCTCTCTCTCTCTCTCTCTCTCTCTCTCTCTCTCTCTCTCTCTCTCTCTCTCTCTCTCTCTCTCTCTCTCTCTCTCTCTCTCTCTCTCTCTCTCTCTCTCTCTCTCTCTCTCTCTCTCTCTCTCTCTCTCTCTCTGTCTCTCTCTCTCTCTCTCTCTCTCTCTCTCTCTCTCTCTCTCTCTCTCTCTCTCTCTCTCTCTCTCTGTCACACAACAGACATGTCTCATTGGAGCAGATGTCTGTTTCTCCAGCCGTAACTCTGACATGTTCCCATGATCAGAACAATGTCAGTTTCCCATTCAATTCCATTCGATTTCTGCATGAAATCATCAGCGCTGGCACACAGAGGATTATGAAACAAGATTTTGTGGGGGGGTTTTGTGCTCTCTTACACTCACTCTCTCTCTCTCTTCCCCTCCCTCTCTCTCTTTTATCTGATTCAATCTCACCTCGGCCTGATAAAAGAGTGACAAATGTTCCTTTTTCTTCTAAACATCCTACTCCTCTTCCATACTAAAACTCTCTTTCTCTCTGTCTTCTATAAGGATAAGTTACATACTGTATTGATCCCTCAATGTTGCTTTTCTCCCCCTCAGTCAAGGCAGTCAATTGGTTCCTGTCCAACTTCCTTCATTCTCCCTTCATCTCTCTCTCTCTATACCAATCTCTCTTCCTTTCTCTTTCCTTTGTCCGTCTCTCTCTATTTTTCTATCTCTCTCTCACTCTCTCTTTCTTACCAGCTCTTAAACAATAATAGGCTTTGCATAGCACTACGGCTGAAGTGGATTCTCTGCCATCCAAATAACATGAAGGGTGGGTTTAATTTTTCAAAACAATTAACATAAAGCCCCAAACTGAAACACATTGGCCAAAATGACACATTTCAATTGCAAAATGCATTAAGAATTTCAAAACATTAAATACATGACACAAAATCAACTACATCCATCAAAGCATAGAATTTTTTTTATTTCAATCAACCGTTACAAAATGTCCCAATAAACACTAACAACAACTGTCAATATACGCTAACATGGTTAATCCTCTTTTATATGTCTGTACCATTTGTTGATACTATAATTATAGTATGCACCATGAAAGGCAAGTAAACATATTAGCACAGTATGAGTTCTATTAATTTGTCCTAAAATGATTTGACCAACGATAACCAATGCAGTCAAGAGCATGAATATCCAGAAACAAAAGGCTTTATTTGACTTTTCTCCATTTGAACTGAGAGCTGAACTATCTTCCTCTGTGGGCAGCTCTACCTCTCCCTTGTCCTTGCCCTCTGCCTCTTAATTGGTCCATTCTTGCAAACAGCAACTCAGAGGTGACCTCTTTTATGCATGGGATAAGGACTGATTGCTGATTGAACAATTGCACAAAGAAGTTTTGCACACGTGCAGAAGAGGTTCACATTCAAGAGAGTAATTTGCATCAGCTGTGAGCAAAAGTTTTAATTTTGTTTGTCATGATTTGAGTTTTGCGTCTTTTGTAGAGAGTTGTGTTTACTGCTTTGCACAAATGTGCTTAGCGTTTGCATTGTGTGTGAAAGCAATGAGAAATTACTTACATTTTTTTGTGCTAATTAGGTTATGTTGGAGATCCAGTGGACCTCAGTTTCATTAAAAGTGTCTTAGCAATTGAGAAAAACTGTAAAACATCAGGGGGGTGCGCTAGAAGACGCAGGGAGAACTCAAATTAGTAAAAAGGGTGAGATGTGAAACCTACACCAAAGCTCTTTCTCCTCGGTATGCCAGAAATTCCCAATCCCACCAGTTTTTTCTTCTTCTTATCAGTGAATTTTCTCCCGCTCTTCATCCTTCTTTCCCCCCCCTCCCCTTCCTTCCCATGTACACTTTGAAAGGCATCCCCTTCCCTGGCGGTCACTACAGGGCATCCATCCGCGTGCAATTCAACACAATGTGTAATGATGTAAACAGATAAGAGTCCCACTACGCCAACCCACCCGCCCTCCTGGGCGTTCCTCTGATCTACCTGGGATATTGGAGTGGAGCGGGGAAATGGCAGGCAGCAGATTTTACTCTGGCGGCCCCTCCTCTCACCCTGCCACTCTCCATTTTCTACAGCCCCATCTGCAGCCGTCTCTCTCCCAGGTAGAGGGAGATGAGATGCAGACAGAGCACTCCCACGGACTCTCTCTTTCTCTCCTGGACCCTGTGTGTTTGGAGTGGAAAGAGTACTTGAAAGGCCTCCATCCTCGGCACACATTAAGAGAAGGAGAACTGAGGCATTAAGGTAATTTGGGTTACAACAGCAATTTGTGTCAAGCACTCAAAGCCGAGGGCAGCAGTCATTTGAATGCGACGTCTTCGGAGATGTTTCCTCTTCGTATAAATTTATTGGGGCTGATTATGCATGATAATAGGTCTATTGGTGGTTAGGTACACCTTCTATTCTCTAGCAGGTCTGCTAGGGTAATGCGTTTGGTTGAACTTGCAAAACACTTCCTTTGAGCCTCAGAATGCTCTCTGATCTCTAGACCTCGGGTGGCATACAGAGAAGAGCAAACTAAAAGGTTTAAATGATTCATTTCAATGGGTTTTGCTTTTGGAAAAATCTACAGAATTCATGAAATTATTATTATATATATTATATTATTATTATGAAATAACATCAAGAAAGGTAACATCAAACGACCCCTTCATTTTTAAAATTATATTTCAAACGTGTTATTTAATAACTGTGTATCAGTGTCTGTCTGTTATTCAAAGAAAGGAGCCATAACACTTGAAATAATCTTTGTCTTTAAAGAAAGTAATTTACAGCTGAAAGTCTGATAACACTAAGCTGATATTGTATTGAGCCTTGCACCGGGCCCCTTTGAACAAACATTTCCTTTGAACAAACATTTCCACTGCAGATGTAGAAGCTCTGAGTCACACCCTATAATTATATTTTAATGTGTTTTATTCTCTTTGAAATGTTTATGGTCAAAAAGGCAGGCTCAGCACTGCCCCCAATGCAACAAAACAGTTTGGTCCACTTGTTCCACTTGTTTAGGTGGCAGGTAGTCAGGTATTCAGCAGATAGCCAGCAGGTAACCTAGTGGTTAGAGTGTAGGGCCAGTAACTGAAAGGTTGCTGGTTCGAAATCCACAAGCTGACAAGGTAAAAAATCTTGTTCTGCCCCTGAACAAGGCAGTTAACCCACTGTTCCCTGGTAGTGTTCTTCGTTTGTCAAAAGAGAGTCGGACTGAAATGCAGCGTGGTGGTTACTCATGTCTTTAATGAAACAATTGCGATACATTAAATAACTTATACAAATACAAAACAACAAACGGAACGTGAAATCTAATTACAGCCTATCTGGTGAAGGCTGTAACCCCACCCCACACCATGACTGACCCACCTCCAAACCGGTCATGCTGGAGGATGTTGCAGGCAGCAGAACGTTCTCCACGGCGTCTCCAGACTCTGTCACTTCTGTCACATGTGCTCTGCGTGAACCTGCTTTCATATGTGAAGAGCACAGGGCGCCAGTGGCGAATTTGCCAATCTTGGTGTTCTCTGGCAAATGCCAAACGTTCTGCACGGTGTTGGGCTGTAAGCACAACCACCACCTGTGGACGTCGGGCCCTCATACCACCCTCATGGAGTCTGTTTCTGACCGTTTGAGCAGACACATGCACATTTGTGGCCTGCTGGAGGTCATTTTGCAGGGCTCTGGCAGTGCTCCTCCTGCTCCTCCTTGCACAAAGGCGGAGGTAGCGGTCCTGCTGCTGGGTTGTTGCCCTCCTACGGCCTCCTCCACGTCTCCTGATTAAATTAGTTAATGGACCAATAAGAAAGAGAGTTTCAAACCTCTCTGCGAATAACAGCTAATTTACAGTTTTGCCCTCTTCGCTAAGAAGCTATTTTTGTTTCTTTTTGACCATTTTAATTGAAAACAATCACAGTAAGGTACTTAATTGTTACTCAGAAATGATTGGATATTGATATAAAAACAGCTGCATTGGACTTTTAAAGCCGTGATTTTCAGTGAGTTCACAAAGGGTATAGTCAGACCCAGTCTAGATAAAGCCGTGATTATCAGTGAGTTCACAAAGGGTATAGTCAGACCCAGCCTAGATAAAGCTGTGCATCATTACATTTTTGTATAGAGCTGACACTCGTTTTTTAGATGATATGAGTCACAATCTCTTCCTGAATTAGATTATTCTATCTTATTGAGGCCCTGAAGCCCTCTCTCCCTTAACAACCTAACATCTAATCAGACTATTTGTTTTCTGGATCCTAGCTAGATTCATCTTACTTACCTGGAAACTTTCCCACTACAAGAGGGAATTGCTTGCTGGAGTTAGGTTAATAAAATAAAATAATGCTAAGCAAAACCTGAATCGTTTTAGACAGGCAGTAGTTCCCTAGTGGAGGCTCTGGTTGGAGGTATGATAGCAGCTATAATGGTCTGCTTTATCCTAGTCAAAAGCAGTCAGTACCGGCTATCACAGGGCAGCTTAATTTCCACACTGAAAGAGTTGTCATTCTCCTCTGCTGGAGTAGTTGGGCTCTCTGTGGTTCTTTCAGAACCTGCAACTCCCTTAGCTACCACAGCTTTGCAGCCACTCTAGCCCCTAGCTCTCATCTCCTGTGCCATCCACAGCCTTGTCTCTAGTTCACCCTCTGTCCCCAGGCACACCAGCCCGTTTGGTCCCCCAGCATTTCTAAGCCTCCGTACTCTCATATGGCCTACGCTCAGCTTAGGGGCTAGAACAGTTCCCTATTCTCCCCTCCCTGGTTTCATAGCCCCTTTGCTTTAGCTCTATGGTCCTTTTAGCGCTCAGCTCTCTATCCCCTGATGTTCCTACTGCCAGCCCCAGCTCCCTATCCCCTGAGCTTCCTACTGCCAGCCTCAGCTCCCTATCTCCTGAGCTTCCTACTGCCAGCCTCAGCTCCCTATCCCCTGAGCTTCCTACTGCCAGCCTCAGCTACCTATCCCCTGAGCTTCCTACTGCCACCATTGGGGGGCCTGCCTCAGCTACCTATCCCCTGAGCTTCCTACTGCCAGCCTCAGCTACCTAACCCCTGAGCTTCCTACTGCCAGCCTCAGCTCCCTATCCCCTGAGCTTGCTACTGCCAGCCTCAGCTCCCTATCCCCTGAGCTTCCTACTGCCAGCCTCAGCTACCTAACCCCTGAGCTTCCTACTGCCAGCCTCAGCTACCTAACCCCTGAGCTTCCTACTGCCAGCCTCAGCTCCCTATCCCCTGAGCTTCCTACTGCCAGCCTCAGCTACCTATCCCCTGAGATTCCTACTGCCAGCCTCAGCTCCCTATCCCCTGAGCTTCCTACTGCCAGCCTCAGCTCCCTATTCCCTGAGCTTCCTACTGCCAGCCGCAGCTCCTTATCCCCTGAGCTTCCTACTGCCAGCCTCAGCTCCCTATCCCCTGAGCTTCCTACTGCCAGTCTCAGCTACCTATCCCCTGGGATTCCTACTACCAGCCTCAGATACCTATCCCCTGAGCTTCCTACTGCCAGCCTCAGCTCCCTATCCCCTGAGCTTCCTACTGCCAGCCCCAGCTACCTATCCCCTGAGCTTCCTACTACCAGCCTCAGATACCTATCCCCTGAGCTTCCTACTGCCAGCCCCAGCTACCTTTCCCTGAGCTTCCTACTGCCAGCCTCAGCTACCTATCCCCTGAGCTTCCTACTGCCAGCCTTCAGTTCCATGTGACCAATGGCCCCCTCGGCCCAAAATGTTTGGCTTCCAGCTATCCTCCTCAGCCTTCTGCCTCCTGCTCAGACAGAGGAGAGAAGAGGTGTCTGACTGTCCATTGTCCTTCTGCAATTACCCTGATTAGAAAATAGGCCACGTCGCTATAGCTCGAAGTCAACCTGAATATGTGGTGTCCACTTTCTAATTAGGTCAGAGACGTTGCCTGTCCTTCAGAGAAGACAAAACGCATTCACACGTGTTGGCGGTTCGGCACAGGGCTGCAAACTATCAAGAAATTGCTCAGCCAAAGTCTCTAATCGACACTGAACCAGAGAGGGAACAAGCTAATATTTTTGGCAAATAAATAATCCATTACGGAAAACAAATGGACGAAATGTCATAAATCTGTAGCTAATTTTCTCTCAGCCAGGTACGAGTGAAAGTTCGTCCCCTTCCAGGTGCCATTTAGTTGAATTTGCACTGATGTGCCAGTCACTCCTCTTTAACTCCCCAGACTCTGGGTTGAATTGTGGTCTCTAAATGATTACCTGCAGTGCTCCACAGCCTCATTAATTATATATGTAGCGGAGCCAGAGTGTGATTCTGAACTGCAATGGGTGCTGAGCGATGCGCCTGTCACTCAAAGCTCAGACAGTCGGGGAGTGATCTAGTTGGCAGCACCAGTCAGCCTCCTCTCCGCCAGCCTCTCAGTGCTAAACAGGAGAGTGACGGTATGACGGTGACACTGTGAAAAATAGCATTTGTTTAACCCTCGTACATTATTCTAGAGATTAGTGTCATCAGGATCAGGGAAGATGGGAAGGCAGGGAGGAGAGAGAGCCGTGGGAGAAAAATGGGTCCTTGCTATCAATGGGGTTTCCTCTGGATGTTTCCTTGGGATGTTTCCCTGGGACGTTTCCTTGGGACGTCCCAACTCTTACCCCATTGAAGTTGACATTTAAAATGGTTAAGGTGAGGGATAATGTTAGGGTAAGGGTGGGGGTTTAGGGTATGGACGCCCCAAGGATCCTGGGATAGCATTAACCCTGTGGTAATGTTCCATTTGAAACAGCCTTTTACAGTAAATTTGTGGTCATTAAGAAGATACAAAAACTAAGACAATTCTGTATGGAATACATGGCTGTTAGTTTTTCTCCTCATACATCAAGCCCTTTTCATAAACCTGTCTGTAGTTGTGTGTTTATGTATGCAAGTAATGTATCTTATGATGATGGCAATATCATGAAAGAATTTGAATAATTGGTTTGTGGTTCCTGCAACAGTAAACATCTAATAAACTGCACATATGAACACTGTAAATAAGCCATAGTTCATAACCCTTTGGTGATCTCAAATTGTTTGTATTCATTAGTCAGATTCCAGGACGTTCCATTTGTCTTTTGTGCTCTTCTTCCCTCTTCTCATTCTGGTGAGCAGAAGCAACAGTTCAGACAGCATCGCACCAAGAACGCAAATGATCATTGGTGAAAGATCCATTCTCATTAGACTCTGCCTGACTTTTCCTGAGTTATGAGTGATGTTGTGGAGTGTGAGTTGCATGGTGGACTCCCCTCAGAAACAGAGCTCCCCCCTCTCTCTGCAGCCCCAGAGTTGTACATTACTCTCCCCACCTCTCCCTCCCTCCCATGCCTTGTGGAGCCCTACTACTGTGAATACAGATGTAATCTTCCAGCTCTGACACATGCTAGATCCCAATCCAACACTGTTATCCCCACAGTCCACCATCCAGCACCACCTACATAATCCTCTCATTCCCACCCTGTGTTTCTCCCTCCATCCCCTGCATCGGTCCATCTGTCTGTATGACTAGCCGTCTGTCCAGACACTTCATTATGATGACAGACACCAGGTCGAAAGGCAGAGTTGGAGGAGGGACCAGGGAATTCACGCTGCCTACTTTCCTCTCCTCTTAAGTGGTCAAGGACATTGGCCTGGTGTTCTGTTCTGTTCTATAGCCGGCAGGTCGTACTAGCTCTTTCTTTGACATTCAAATGGGAATCATCCCTTAGGAAAGCTGTACAGACCAGATCTCTACCCTCCCAATAAGAGCGGATATGAATTCAAAATGACCAGGCCCATCACTACTGTAACTGCAAGACCTGTCAGAATCATTAGGATTTGGCAACTGTACTTTACCGGTACTTCATGCATCAATGCATTCATTGATTTTAAATGCCAATGGCCATCCGCTTATCGGTAGATGCTTGAACTGCAGCTCTGTAAAAAGAGAGAGAGAGAGAGAGAGAGAGAGTCAAATGTGTAGCAGCCAGTCTTTGGAGTTACATGTCTGTCAGGCCACCATTGGAACGGGGGGGGGGGGTTATTCCCTAATTTCCCCCATGTTCTCATCTCTCTGTCTGGCCACCATCGGGGGGAGTGGGGAGGGGGGTTTATTCCCTAATTGCCCCCATGTTCTCAGCCTTAATCACTTAATTAGGAAGCTAGTCTCTGCAATTCAATTAAAGCTGTGTGATGGCGTTCAGAGCATCAAGCTGACCCCAAAGGCAAGGCAGAGTCCCCAGACAATTAGACTACACTACTGAGTCACCGTGTGAGGCTAAATGGAATTATTTTATAAGCCTGGTGTTGAACAACTGTATTGGGTGGTCTAATGACGTATACAATGCAGTGTTCAGTTGAAATATGCTGAGAACATAATCGTGTTGTCATATTGATGGAGTCTAGACATTCTGCAAGGATCTGAGTTTGTGGTTTTGAGCTGTCATGGTTTTCAGAATTTGCTTTATCAAGGTTGACAACATGTTTCCATCCACTGTTGAAGTCAAATTCAGAGTTGATAGTGTTTTGTCTGAAGAACAACTTGTTCATTATGAAAAATGTTCCCTCTAATCTGTGCGGCACAGAAGAAATATCAGCCTGTACAGAGAAGCAAAAGATTGACCTTCACTTAACATTCTAGAGTTTTCCCGTTAATTAACACTATTAATGTTTCCCTTTACTGTGGGAATTGTGATCGAATCAACGCAATATTAGAAACTTTCAATACAACATACCGAAACAAAAACAAACGATGCAAGAGTTCGTATGCAAAACTAACTATACAATATATTATGTTGCAGGCAGAATGCATCGGAGTAGGATTCTATTGTGTTGACAGGACGACTCAGGTCTGTACTCTACACAGACCGCTGTGCCATAGCAAAGCAGAGCTGCAGTAGACCTACATGCAAATAGACCATTGCCATATATGGATCTGTGCCAATCCAAGATGGCGTAGCACTCGTCTTATCGTGTGTGTATATATCTTTTCTTCGCATATCTTTTAAATATTTTTTTCTCTTCAAAACACTCTCCTGCATCCTGCCTCACCCAATGTGGTGCGGATCTGTTTTTTTCTAAAGTATTATTCACCTCGAATAAGGAATCCCACAGCAGGAGCTAGCCAGCTCACTAATTACTAGCTAGCAGTCGCTAATCACTACTAGCGGTCATCAGCTAACCTTTAGCTCGGAAAGCTCTCGCCAGTTTGTACAACGCGACTCAAACCAGAGCATACTGGACCTACTATGACTTAATCTGCTCGAGGGGGTACTTAACTGGCCTATACATCGCAACCACCCCTGAATGACCATCCGCAAGCCGCGGCACGCTAGCTGCTAGCTGTCTGGAGCATATTGGACTGTTAGCTGTATAGATCCATCGACCAATTTCTTGGGCCACTATAACGTTTTTGCCAAATATACTTGGACCCCTTTGCTACTAGGAACCCTACTAATCCATCACGGCTGGTCTATCGGCGTGACCAACGCGGTGACCAAAACAGACTTTACTCCGTCGAGACGTCCCTCTAAGGCCCTTTTGCTAGCTTGCAAGCCCCGGTCTGCTAGCTTGTAACCCCGGCCTGCTAGCTGTCTGAATTGCCGTGTCTCCAGTCAGCCCAACCCACACTGGACCCCTATTGATCACCCGGCTACACATGCCTCTCCCTAATATCAATATGCCTTGTCCATTACTGTCCTGGTTAGTGATTATTGTCTTATTTCACTGTAGAGCCTCTAGCCCTGCTCAATATGCCTTAACCTACCATTTTGTTCCACCTCCCACAAATGCGGTGACATCACTTGGTTTAAACGTCTCTAGAGACAATATCTATCTCATCATTACTCAATGCCTAGGTTTACCTCTAATGTACTCACATCCTACCATACCTTTGTCTGTACATTATACCTTGAATCTATTCTCTCATGCCCAGAAACCTGCTCCTTTTACTCTCTGCTCTGAACGCACCAAACGACAAGTCCTGTTAGCCTTTAGCCGTATGCTTATCCTACTCTTACTCTGTTCCTCTGGTGATGTAGAGGTTAATCCAGGCCCTGCAGTGCCTAGCTCCACTCCTACTCCCCAGGTGCTCTCATTTGTTGACTTCTGTAACCATAAAAGCCTTGGTTTCATGCATGTTAACATTAGAAGCCTCCTCCCTAAGTTTGTTTTATTCACTGCTTTAGCACACTCTGCCAACCCGGATGTCCTAGCCGTGTCTGAATCCTGGCTTAGGAAGTCTAACAAAACCCCCGAAATTTCCATCCTTAACTATAACATTTTCCGACAAGATAGAACTGCCAAAGGGGGCGGTGTTGCAATCAACTACAGAGAAAGCCTACAGAGCTCTGTCTTACTATCCAGGTCTGCACACAAACAATTCAAACCATCTTTCCAAAAACAAGTCTCTCACTGTTGCCACTTGCTGTAGACCACCCTCTGCCCCTAGCTGTGCCCTGGACACCATATGTGAATTGATTGCCCCCCCAACTATCTTCAGAACTCGTGCTGTTAGGTGACCTAAACTGGGACATGCTTAACACCCCGGCCATCCTACAATCTAAGCTTGATGCCCTCAATCTCACACAAATGACCAATGAATCCACCAGGTACAACCCCAAATCCGTAAACACGGGCACCCTCATAGATATCATCCTAACCAACCTGCCATCCAAATAAACCTCTGCTGTTTTCAACCAAGATCTCAGCGATCACTGCCTCATTGCCTGCATCTGTAATTGGTCTGCGGTCAAACAACCACCCCTCATCACTGTCAAACGCTCCGTAAAACACTTCAGCGAGTAGTCCTTTCTAATTGACCTGGCCTGGGTATCCTGGAAGGATATTGACCTCATCCCGTCAATAGAGGCTGCCTGGTTATTCTTCAAAAGTGCCTTCCTTACCATCTTAAATAAGCATGCCCCATTCAAAAAATGTAGATGTCATGTTTTGTCATTAATTATCATGTCTTGTCCCTGTGCTTCCCCTTCTATTCGTTTCCCTCTGCTGGTCTTATTAGGTTCTTTCCCTCTTTCTACTCTTTCTATCCCTCTCTCTCCCCCTCCCTCTCTCACTCTCTCGCTCTCTCTTCTCTCTATCGTTCCGTTCCTGCTCCCAGCTGTTCCTATTCCCCTAATCATCATTTAGTCTTCCCACACCTGTTCCCGATCCTTTTCCCTGATTAGAGTCCCTATTTCTCTCCTTGTTTTCCGTACCTGCCCTGTCGGATCCTCATCTATAATTCACCGTGCTGTGTCTATGTTTTGCCCTGTCGTGTCGTGTTTCCCTCAGATGCTGCGTGGTGAGCAGGTGTCTGAGTCTGCTAGGTTCAAGTGCCTTCCCGAGGCAACCTGCAGTTCTCGATCAAGTCTCCTGTCTGTTCTCGTCTTTACGAGTAGTATTATGCTTTTTGTTTTGTAAAGTTTCTTACTGGATTAAAAACTCTGTTTTCGCCAAGTCGCTTTTGGGTCCTCATTCACCTGCATAACAGTAGAACCAGGAACAGATAAAGTAATTGGCTCTCTCCAGACCTGACTGCCCTTGACCAGCACAAAACATCCTGTGGCATTCTGCATTAGCATCGAACAGCCCCTGTGAAATGCAACTTTTCAGGGAAGTTAGGAACAAATATACACAGGCAGTTAGGAAAGCTAGCTTTTTCAAGCAGAATTTTGCATCATGTAGCACAAAATTTCAGGGACACTGTAAAGTCCATGGAGAATAAGAGCACCTCCTCCCAACTGTCCACTGCAATGAGGCTAGGAAACACTGTTACCACCGATAAATCCACAATAATTGAGACTTTCAAAAAAGCATTTTTCTAAGGCTGGCCATGCTTTCCACCTGGCTACCCCTACCCCGGTCAACAGCCCTGCGATCCCCACAGCAACTCGCCCAAACCTCCCCCACTTCTCCTTCACCCAAATCCAGATAGCTGATGTTCTGAAAGAGCTGCAAAATCTGGACCCATGCAAATCAGCCGGGCTAGACAATCTGGACACTCTTTTTCTAAAAAATAATCTGCTGAAATTGCTGCAACCCCTATTGCTAGCCTGTTCTACCTCTCTTTTGTATCGTCTGAGATTACCAAAGATTGGGAAAGCTGCCGCAGTCATCCGCCTCTTCAAAGGGGGAGACACTCTAGACCCAAATTGCTACAGGCCTATATCTATTCTACCCTGCCTTTCTAAGGTCTAATCCAGGCACTTGTCATCTCCCGTCTGGATTACTGCAACTCGCTGTTGGCTGGGCTCCCTGCCTGTGCCATTAAACCCCTACAACTCATCCAGAACGCCGCAGCCCGTCTAGTGTTCAACCTTCCCAAGTTCTCTCACGTCACCCCGCTCCTCCGCTCTCTCCACTGGCTTCCAGTTGAAGCTCGCATCCGCTACAAGACCATGGTGCTTGCCTACGGAGCTGTGAGGGGAACGGCACCTCAGTACCTCCAGGCTCTGATCAGGCCCTACACCCAAATAAGGGCACTGCGTTCATCCACCTCTGGCCTGCTCGCCTCCCTACCACTGAGGAAGTACAGTTCCCGCTCAGCTCAGTCAAAACTGTTCGCTGCTCTGGCTCCCCAATGGTGGAACAAACTCCCTCACGACGCCAGGACAGCGGAGTCAATCACCACCTTCCGGAGACACCTGAAACCCCACCTCTTTAAGGAATACCTAGGATAGGATAAAGTAATCCTTCTCACCCCCCTTAAAATATTTAGATGCACTATTGTAAAGTGGTTGTTCCACTGGATGTCATAAGGTGAATGCACCAATTTGTAAGTCGCTCTGGATAAGAGCGTCTGCTAAATGACTTAAATGTAAATGTAAATGTAAGGTCTTCGAAAGCCAAGTTAACAAACAGATTACCAACCATTCGAATTTCACCATACCTTCTCCGCTATGCAATCTGGTGTCAGAGCTGTTCATGGGTGCACCTCAGCCATGCTCAAGGTCCTAAACGATATCATAACCGCCATTGATAAGAGACATTATTGTGCAGCTGTATTCATCGACCTGGCCAAGGCTTTCGACTCTGTCAAACACAACATTCTTATTGGCAGACTCAACAGCCTTGGTTTCTCAAATTATTTCCTCCCTGGGTTCACCAACTACTTCTCCGATAGAGTTCAGTGTGTCAAATCGGAGGGCCTTATGCCCGGACCTCTGTCAGTATCTATGGGGGTGCCACAGGATTCAATTCTCGGGCCGACTCTCTTCTCTGTATACATCAATGATGTCGCTCTCGCTGCTGGTGATTTTTTGACCCATCTCTACGCAGACGGCACCATTCTGTATACCTCTGGTTCTTCTCTGGACACTGTGTTAACTAACCTACAGATTAGCTTTAATGTCATAGAACTCTCCTTCCGTAGCCTCCAACTGCTCTTAAATGCAAGTAAAACTAAATGCATGCTCTTCAACCGATCGCTGCCCGCATCTGCCCGCCCGTCCAGCATCACTACTCTGGACGGTTCTGACATAAAATATGTGGACAAATACAAATACCTAGGTGTCTGGTTCGACTGTAAACTCTCCTTCCAGACTCCCCATAAACATGTCCAATCCTAAATTAAATCTACAATTGGCTTCCTATTTTGCAACAAAGCTTCACTCATGCTGCCAAACATACTCTCGTACAACTGACCATGCTACCGAACCTCGACTTCGGCGATGTCATTTACAAAATAGCCTCCAACTCTACTCAGCAAATTGGATGCAGTGGATCACAGTGCCATCCGTTTAATCACCAAAGCCCCATATACTACCCACCACTGCGAACTGTATGCTCTCGTTGGCTGGCCCTCACTGTCACGACTTCCGCTGAAGTCGGCCCCTCTCCTTGTTCGGGCGGTGTTCGGCGATCGACGTCACCAGCCTTCTAGCCATCGCCGATCCACTTTCCATTTTACATTTGTTTTGTCTTACACACCTGGTTTCAATTCCCCAATTACTTGTTCATTATTTAACCATCTGTTCCCCAATGTTTGTTTGTGAATAATTGTTTGTATGTAATACGGTTCGTTATGTGGGCTCGCTTTATCGTATTATATTTGTCTATTTTGAGTAAATTACCTTTATTTACTCATATCTGCTGTCCTGCGCCTGACTCCTCTACACAAGCTACACACAGACCGACCACATTATACTCGCTTCATTCTCGTCGCCAAACCCACTGGCTCCAGGTCATCTACAAGTCTCTGCTAGGTAAAGCCCCTCCTTGTCTCAGCTCACTGGTCACCATAGCAGCACTCACCCGTAACACGCGCTCCAGCAGGTTAATCTCACTGGTCACCCCCAAAGCCAATTCTTCCTTTGGCCGCCTTTCCTTCCAGTTCTCTGCTGCCAATGACTGGAACGAACTGCAAAAATCTCTGATGTCACGCCTTGGTCTTAGTATTTTGTGTTTTCTTTAATTATTTGTTCAGGCCAGGGTGTGACATGGGTTCAATGTATTGTCGTAGTGTTTTTTTGTAGGCATTGGGATTGTGGTTGATTAGGGGTGTGTCTAGTATAGGCTTGGCTGCCTGAGGCGGTTCTCAATCAGGTGATTCTTGTTGTCTCTGATGGGGAACCGCATTTAGGTAGCCGGGGTTTCACTGTGTATTTCGTGGGTGATTGTTCCTGTCTCTGCATAGTTTCACCAGATAGGCTGTAATTAGGTTTCACGTTCCGTTTGTTGCTTTGCATTTGTAATAGTTATTTCATGTATCGCTCTTCATTTATTAAAGACATGAGTAACCACCACGCTGCATTTCGGTCAGACTCTCTTTCAACAAACGAAGAACGCCGTTACATCTAAAGCTGTTGACTCTTACCTCCCTCACTATCTTTAAGCACCAGCTGTCAGAGCAGCTCACAGATCACTGCACCTGTACATAGCTCATCTGTAAATAGCCCATCCAATCTACCTCATCCCCATACTGTATTTATTTATTTATCTTGCTCCTTTGCACCCCTCAACTTGCACATTCATCTTCTGCACACCCTACCATTCCAGTGTTTAATTGCTATATTGTAATTACTTCATAGCACTGAGACGGCACTTGTGAAGGTGGTAAATGACATTTTGATGGCATCGGACCGAGGCTCTGCATCTGTCCTCGTGCTCCTAGACCTTAGTGCTGCTTTTGATACCATCGATCACCACATTCTTTTGGAGAGATTGGAAACCCAAATTGGTCTACACGGACATGTTCTGGCCTGGTTTAGGTCTTATCTGTCGGAAAGATATCAGTTTGTCTCTGTGAATGGTTTGTCCTCTGACAAATCAACTGTACATTTCGGTGTTCCTCAAGGTTCTGTTTTAGGACCACTATTGTTTTCACTATATATTTTACCTCTTGGGGATGTTATTCGAAAACATAATGTAAACTTTCACTGCTATGCGGATGACACACAGCTGTACATTTCAATGAAACATGGTGAAGCACCAAAATTGCCCTCGCTAGAAGCATGTGTTTCAGACATAAGGAAGTGGATGGCTGCAAACTTTCTACTATTAAACTCGGACAAAACAGAGATGCTTGTTCTAGGTCCCAAGAAACAAAGAGATCTTCTGTTGAATCTGACAATTAATCTTAATGGTTGTACAGTCGTCTCAAATAAAACTGTGAAGGACCTCGGCGTTACTCTGGACCCTGATCTCTCTTTTGAAGAACATATCAAGACCATTTCGAGGACAGCTTTTTCCATCTACGTAACATTGCAAAAATCAGAAACTTTCTGTCCAAAAATGATGCAGAAAAATTAATCCATGCTTTTGTCACTTCTAGGTTAGACTACTGCAATGCTCTATTTTCCGGCTACCCGGATAAAGCACTAAATAAACTTCAGTTAGTGCTAAATACGGCTGCTAGAATCCTGACTAGAACCAAAAAATTTGATCATATTACTCCAGTGCTAGCCTCTCTACACTGGCTTCCTGTCAAAGCAAGGGCTGATTTCAAGGTTTTACTGCTAACCTACAAAGCATTACATGGGCTTGCTCCTACCTACCTCTCTGATTTGGTCCTGCCGTACATACCTATACGTACGCTACGGTCACAAGACGCAGGCCTCCTAATTGTCCCTAGAATTTCTAAGCAAACAGCTGGAGGCAGGGCTTTCTCCTATAGAGCTCCATTTTTATGGAACGGTCTGCCTACCCATGTCAGAGACGCAAACTCGGTCTCAACCTTTAAGTCTTTACTGAAGACTCATCTCTTCAGTGGGTCATATGATTGAGTGTAGTCTGGCCCAGGAGTGGGAAGGTGAACGGAAAGGCTCTGGAGCAACGAACCGCCCTTGCTGTCTCTGCCTGGCCGGTTCCCCTTTTTCCACTGGGATTCTCTGCCTCTAACCCTGTTACGGGGCTGAGTCACTGGCTTGCTGGGGCTCTCTCGTGCCGTCCCTGGGGGGGTGCGTCACCTGGGTGGGTTGATTCACTGTTGTGGTCGGCCTGTCTGGGTTCCCCCCTTGGGTTGTACCGTGTCGGAGATCTTTGTGGGCTATACTCGGCCTTGTCTCAGGATGGTAAGTTGGTGGTTGAAGATTTCCCTCTAGTGGTGTGGGGGCTGTGCTTTGGCAAAGTGGGTGGGGTTATATCCTTCCTGTTTGGCCCTGTCCGGGGGTGTCCTCGGATGGGGCCACAGTGTCTCCTGACCCCTCCTGTCTCAGCCTCCAGTATTTATGCTGCAGTAGTTTATGTGTCGGGGGGCTAGGGTCAGTTTGTTTATCTGGAGTACTTCTCCTGTCCTATTCGGTGTCCTGTGTAAATCTAAGTGTGCGTTCTCTAATTCTCTCCTTCTCTCTTTCTTTCTCTCTCTCGGAGGACCTGAGCCCTAGAACCATGCCCCAGGACTACCTGACATGATGACTCCTTGCTGTCCCCAGTCCACCTGGCCATGCTGCTGCTCCAGTTTCAACTGGCCTGGGCCCTAGGACCATGTCCCAGGACTACCTGACATGAGGACTCCTTGCTGTCCCCAGTCCACCTGGCCATGCTCCTGCTCCAGTTTCAACTGTTCTGCCTTACTATTATTCAACCATGCTGGTCATTTATGAACATTTGAACATCTTGGCCACGTTCTGTTATAATCTCCACCCGGCACAGCCAGAAGAGGACTGGCCACCCCACATATGCTCTCTCTAATTCTCTCTTTCTTTCTCTCTCTCGGAGGACCTGAGCCCTAGGACCGTGCCCCAGGACTACCTGACATGATGGCTCCTTGCTGTCCCCAGTCCACCTGACTGTGCTGCTGCTCCAGTTTCAACTGTTCTGCCTTATTATTATTTGACCATGCTGGTCATTTATGAACATTTGAACATCTTGGTCATGTTCTGTTATAATCTCTACCCGGCACAGCCAGAAGAGGACTGGCCACCCCACATAGCCCGGTTCCTCTCTAGGTTTCTTCCTAGGTTTTGGCCTTTCTAGGGAGTTTTTCCTAGCCACCGTGCTTTTACACCTGCATTGTTTGCTGTTTGGGGTTTTAGGCTGGGTTTCTGTACAGCACTTTGAGATATCAGCTGATGTACGAAGGGCTATATAAATAAATTTGATTTGATTTGATTTGATTCACCACCACGGCCTATTTATTGCCTTACCTCTCTTATTCTACCTCATTTACACATGCTGTATATAGATTTTTCTACTGTATTATTGATTGTATGTTTGTTTATTTCATGTGTAACTGTGTTGTTGTATGTGTCGAACTGCTTTGCTTTATCTTGGCCAGGTCACAGATGCAAATGAGAACTTGTTCTCAACTAGCCTACCTGGTTAAATAAAGGTGAAATACATTTTTTTTATTCACTTTGAAATGGACTGTTTTTACATTGTAAGCGGTCGTGAGTAGATGCTCTTGTTTTGAAATCAAAGCGCGAGCTGCATTTAGCCACCAGTGCACATTTGTACATTTGTTCATATTCCTTGCTAGTCGGTGAGTTATGAGCCCAGTTATAGATCATTCGTAATCAGCAATAGGGGAGTGATCGTGTCACACCTTGATATGTTTCACCTGTCTTTGTGATTGTCTCCACCCACCTCCAAGTTCGCCCATCTTCCCCATTATCCCCTATGTATTTATACCTGTGCTCTCTTTTGCCAGTTCATCTTGTTTGTGAAGTCAAGCAGCGTTTTTGTGTTTGCTCCTGCTTTCCCCAGTCTCTCTTTATTTCGCCCTCCTGGTTTTTACCCTTGCCTGTCCTGACTCTCAGCCCATCTGCCTGACCACTCTGCCAGCCCCTGAGCCTGCCTGCCATCCTGTACTGTTGCCCCACCTCTGGTTTACTGACCCCTGCCTGCCTTGACCTGCCTATTGCCTGCCCTTGTTGGATTATTAAACCATTGTCCATTCAACTTTGTCTGTATCTGGGTCTTACCTTCATACTGTAATGAACACGATGGGAGACAGAGAGCTGGTTTCAAGCGCAGGGCGCAGCAGATATTTCTTTGTAAAGGACCACAGGATGGTAGCTGTGTCCAGGGGTTGGCAGAAGGTCATACACAGGGGTCCAAAAAGGCAGGGAAAATGCTAGTAACGAAGTCTGGGAGATCAGACACGACGTTGATAACCGATAGGCAAAAGCACAGGCAGGGAACAGGCAAAAAGGCATCGTTAGTGAGGATGGCCAAAACTATGATACACAAGAGAATAAATACGGGAAAAAACAGAGCTCTGAATAGAAATGTGTATCAAAACAAACAATATCTCACAATGATGGGGTGCAATGAACTGAACTAAACAGTGTGTGTAAATTATATACAGGTGTGTGAACAGAATTCAGAATTCAGGTGATTGGGATCTGGAGAGTGAGCTTGTGTTCAGGGGATCTAGGTGTTTGAGAGTGTGAGTTGGAAGCAGACGTTACACATGCCTGATAGATTACTTCCTGCAAGAGCACAAAACGTGTGCATTTCTAGACATCTTTGAAAAGTGAGTCAGGTAAAGAGCTTTGTTTTGTCTAAAAGGGGCAGTGGTGTATTTTGAGACAAGCTTGAATAAGCTAAGTAGACAATAGGCAGAGGATAGCATAATTTGTCTGATTCTCTGTAATAATGGAATAATTATGCATTTTATATTGTGAAGTGGTTTCTTGCATCAAACAACACAACACTATTTTCAGTCACCTCCTTTTCTGAAGGACATGTGGATAAACAGGTTAATGTCAAGCCCAGCATTTTTTAAATCAAAAGTCACATGGAATGTAGGCCTACTTTGAACACCACACATTGGCTGCTACTGTGGGCTGAATGACAGAACAGCTATTTCCATGATAATGGAATAAACTAGACGAGGTACGATCACAAATATCCTACCAACGGGACATCAAAAACTGTAATATTCTATGCTTCACGGAGTCATGGCTGAATGACGACATGGATATTCAGCTAGCGGGATACACGCTGCACCGGCAGGATAGAACAGCACAATCCGGTAAGACGAGGGGGGTGGTCTGTGCATATTTGTAAACAAAAGTCGCTCTGGATAAGAGCGTCTGCTAAATGACTTAAATGTAAATGTAAATGTAAAAGCTGGTGCACAAAATCTAAGGAAGTCTCAAGAGTATATTGTGATAAACTGCAGGCCACACTACCTAGAAATCCCGCTATGCCCTGTGACGAACCATCAAACAGGCAAAGCGTCAATACAGGGCTAAGATTGAATCATACTACACCGGTTCCGACACTCGTCGGATATGGCAGGGCTTGCAAACTATTACAGACTACAAAGGGAAGCACAGCCGCGAGCTGCCCAGTGACACGAGCCTACCAGACGAGCTAAATCACTTCTATGCTCATTTCGAGGCAAGCAACACTGAGGCATGCATGAGACCATCAGCTGTTCCGGACGACTGTGTGATCACGCTCTCCGTAGCCGACGTGAGTAAGACCTTTAAACAGGTCAACATACACAAGGCTGCGGGGCCAGACGGATTACCAGGACGTGTGCTCCGGGCATGTGCTGACCAACTGGCAGGTGTCTTCACTGACATTTTCAACATGTCCCTGATTGAGTCTGTAATACCAACATGCTTCAAGCAGACCACCATAGTCCCTGTGCCCAAGAACACAAAGGCAACCTGCCTAAATGACTACAGACCCGTACCACTCACGTACGTAGCCATGAAGTGCTTTCAAAGGCTGGTAATGGATCACATCAACATCATTATCCCAGAAACCCTAGACCCACTCCAATTTGCATACCACCCAAACAGATCCACAGATGATGCAATCTCTATTGCACTCCACACTGCCCTTTCCCACCTAGACAAAAGGAAAACCTATGTGAGAATGCTGTTCAATGACTACAGCTCAGCGTTCAACACCATAGTACCCTCAAAGCTCATCACCAAGCTAAGGATCCTGGGACTAAACACCTCCCTCTGAAACTGGATCCTGGACTTCCTGACGGGCCGCCCCCAGGTGGTGAGGGTAGGTAGCAACACATCTGCCACGCTGATCCTCAACACTGGAGCTCTCCAGGGGTGCGTGCTCAGTCCTCTCCTGTACTCCCTGTTCACCAACAACTGCATGGCCAGGCACGACTCCAACACCATTAATAAGTTTGCTGACGACACAACAACCTGATCACCGACAACGACGAGACAGCCTATAGGGAGGAGGTCAGAGACCTGGCCGGGTGGTGCCAGAATAACAACCTATCCCTCAACATAACCAAGACTAGGGAGATGATTGTGGTCTATAGGAAAAGAAGCACCGAGCACGTCCCCATTCTCATCGACGGGGCTGTAGTGGAGCAGGTTGAGCGCTTCAAATTCCTTGGTGTCCACATCAACAACAAACTAGATTGGTCCAAACACACCAAGACAGTCGTGAAGAGGGCACGACAAAGCCTATTCCCCCTCAGGAAACTAAAAACATTTGGCATGGGTCCTGAGATCCTCAAAATGTTCTACAGCTGCAATATCGAGAGCATCCTGACCGGTTGCATCACTGCCTGGTACGGCAATTGCTCGGCCTCCGACCGCTTGGCACTTCAGAGGTTAGTACGTACGGCCCATGACATCACTGGGGCAAAGCTGCCTGCCATCCAGGACCTCTACACCAGGCGGTGTCAGAGGAAGGCCCTAAAAATGGTCAAAGACCCCAGCCACCCCAGTCATAGACTGTTCTCTCTACTACCGCATGGCAAGCAGTACCGGAGTGCCACGTCTAGGTCGAAGAGGCTTCTTTTTGATAGCCTAGGTAACCTCAAGGTAACCTGGGCTATCTGCATTGTGTCCCACCACCCGACAACCCCTCTTTTTACTGTAACGATACCTACATGTACATACATGTACATACCTCAATAAGCCTGACTAACAGGTGTCTGTATATAGTCTTGCTACTTTTTTTTTTTCAAATATCTTTTTAATGTTGTTTTATTTATTTATTTGCCTAAAAAAAAACACATACCTTTTTTTTTCTCGCACCATTGGTTAGAGCCTGTAAGTAAGCATTTCACTGTAAGGTCTACTACACCTCTTGTATTCGGTGCATGTGACAAATAAACTTTGATTTGATTTGATTTAATGCATTTTCTCCATTGTTTTTGACGGTAGGCCACTCTAGTATGACTACATTATAATCAAATAGCCACAGTAGTCTAATTGACCACTCTTAAAACTAACTTAAAGTGTGTACAGCCTCAGAAGTTGCACAGAATTTTCACAACATTCAAGTTTGCGCTCAGCAGAACTGAAATTTGCTCAGTGACGTAAAACAATTGAGGGAACATCTTTTAACTGGATGGTTGACGAAACAAACAATCTCAAAAGCGGGAATCTGTGAACCGAAGTCAATATATATTCAATGAACCTGATCTGAACAGAACATTATTTTCAACACACCTGTCTCAAGGCAAGTCATAAAGAGTCTCATAAACCCATCTATTAGCAGTAAGAATGTAGTCACTGAATCCAAGAGAGCGTCTGTCAATTCTCCTTACATTTTTTGCATGTTTAACAAGGTTATTAACATGGTATTTCACAGGTGACTTTCAAATGTGTAATTACACAACATTAGTTACATAGTGTAACAAGAAAATGTGTCATAGCGTGAATAATTACACATGTGGAATAACCTTCGGCCAGTGGATGTGTGATTACACATTCCTTGTTCCAATTGTGTAATAACTGAAAGCTATTAGCTCTACAGCCTCATTACCACATAATGATATAGTAACATGTAATTACTATGTTGTTACTAGTTATTCATGTATAGTTATATAGTAATAGGGCAACTTAATGTAAAGTGTTACTCAAATTCATTAAAACCCCCAGGTTTTACGGGTTAAGACTCTGAATGCCATCATCCTAATCCTTTTGGTATTCAGGCAGCACATAATGGAAGCAACCAGATTTGGGGAGGGCAATCAGTGAGTCTAAATTGAGAAATGGATTGGCCGTGCCTTCAACCTCCTGGTGCATTGTTTACACGCCACCTAATTTAAAAGGAAATTGAATGCATAATTGCCTGTACATCTGGGGCATCGCCTTGATAATTGAGAGGAGCGAGAGATGGTGTGATGTCGGGAGAGGAGGAAAGGAGGAGTGCAGGCTTCTTCTCTTATTTTGTGTGGAGATCAACCAGACAGTTTCCCAGGGGTGAAGGAGAATAGAAACAACCAACTTTTCTCCAGTGTCTTTGTGCTCCCTCGGTGAGTGTCCCCCCTCTGTTTCTCTCACCCCCTTGTTTGGTTCCCGTCGTCCAAGTGTCGAAGCAACAAGTTGAATCCTTTGCCATTGTAGCTGTTGGGGAGATAATGAACAGGCTAATGAAGGAACGTCATTAGTGTGGTTTGTAATTCTCTTACTTCATCTGCTCATTAGCCGTCAATAATGTTAATTAGTGGCGTTAGGAGTAACAAACATCTGAGGTGGAGCAGCGTCAGGTTTTCTGCTTTGCTCTGCCTCTTTCCTGTGCTGTGGCCGTGGCTCCATTCATTGTAGCCTGAGAATGGCTAACGGCTTAGCTTTCAGAATGTGTGTGTGGTAGCGATGGTACTGTGGTGTACTTATAACTGACTTTTCTAGCTAAATAAAGGTGAAATACATTTTTTTTTGTAAATAGGCCACTGAGGTCAGCTAGGGTCACATTACTTACATTTACATTTACATTTAAGTCATTTAGCAGACGCTCTTATCCAGAGCGACTTACAAATTGGAGCATTCACCTTATGACATCCAGTAGAACAGTCACTTTACAATAGTGCATCTAAATCTTAAAGGGGGGGGGTGAGAAGGATTACTTATCCTATCCTACTTCCTGTGAAACTGACGCTAACATCAACATATTTAACACAGGGAGTAAGTAGCCCAGGTTCTGTTGGCTACGGTATAGGACCGGTCACGGGTTACATTGAACTCTGTTCTATCCTCCTGGGATGCCAGGCTCAGTCATTAGATAGCTATTGTTGAGACGGCCACTCCCATCACCTTGGGTTGAGTGTGTCTCGCTGATTTCCACAGAGCCTTTTCACTTCCTCCTTCCTCCTGTCCTCCAGTTAAGTTGAGAAGAATGGCCCTTCAATTTGTGCCATTTTGCTCGTTGCTGATGATCTTGTATTTCAAACCTGTTTGAAACCCCCTGAAAAAGAAGAGTCCCAGGCAAAAATGGAGAGGAGCTTATTTATTTAATTTGTCATTAATCATGCTGGACTAAATGATACGGCGGCGTGTGGCAATTAATCAAAGACAACAAGGGCAGCAACATCTTTCAGTTGTTTATTGCGCACTATTGCCGCTATTTTTCTATTTTTTAAATTAGGAATGGGTTGGCTTCAGAGTCAAAACTAAGAGGCTTGGTGTGTGTGTGTGTGTGGAATATAGGATGAGTGTTTTAATTACGATGCAGAGGCCTGCGTGTCTTCCGTCCACAGTAATCCTCTCTGATTTATGAAGGCAACAGAGAGGAGACACTAGATTGTTTTCATCTGGTTTCTTCTGACCAGGGAGGGGGAGGAGTCGGTTCATCTGTTGATGAATTTCTTCTTCTGCATTTCCTGCATGCGGGGAGAGAAGACTGTGTCGGACATGCTCCAGTGAGTCTGGAGAGAAGAGAGAGAGAGAGAGAGAGAGAGAGAGAGAGAGAGAGAGAGAGAGAGAGAGAGAGAGAGAGAGAGAGAGAGAGAGAGAGAGAGAGAGGGATAGAAAGAGGGAAAGAACCTAATAAGACCAGCAGAGGGAAACGAATAGAAGGGGAAGCACAGGGACAAGACATGATAATTAGAGAGATTATAATGGAGAGAAGACAGAAAAAAAAGAGGGAGAGCGAGATGACATTGAGTTTGGTGGAATCTGCACAATAAAAAAACCTTTGATTTCAACTCGTCCTTTTGGTCCGTATTCATTCAGCGTCAGAGGGCTCGATAGATACGCTGTTGTTGTAGCTAGTTGAATTGATTTGATTGACAGCTACTGCACTCGCTGTGGTTATTTTCAAATGGAATACACAGAACAATGAACATGCACATTACAGTATAGACTATATTTATTTTTTACTAGTGTCTTTGCACTTAATATATGCAGGGAGAAGCAAGAGACAACTGTCTGCTGAGCCAAATACCGAGCTGAGATTATAGGACCAAAGGCAGACAGGAATGATTACTGAGGTTAAATGACCTCATATTCTCCCAAAGACTATTTATCTACTTTCCTCTCTGAGGAGAACCATCACCTCTATTTAGTTTCTCCTTGGGGTAGAGCATTGTGTGGGCTAGCTGCCACTTGCCAGGTCTTAATCAGTGGGACTTCGCCTGTGGTGGCTGTGAAAAATGGTTGTGCCTCTGCAGGTATAGTGATTGGAAAAAGGCAGCCATTTTGTGCTCCTGGGGCAAGAGGACCCGAGGTTGTAGGTCACTCCTCTCTCTATGAGGAAATTAATAAAACACTCTGTAACTCTGTCATAAGGTGAATGCACCAATTTGTAAGTCGCTCTGGATAAGAGCGTCTGCTAAATGACTTAAATGTAATGTAAAATGTAATTAAAGATGTGGAGAAAATAGTTGTTCATTTTTTTCTGAAACGAAGTTCAAGCAAGATTTACGAAGACTCAATGATTAACATATTATTTCTGACTGACTGTGGAGGAACACAATGTAATTCACGTGGCAGTACCATGTTATTGGAATGTCTCCGTATTTTTCTGACAGATATTTCAGCAGTACCACAGCTGCCACACCAGCCATGAAATGAATTGGTTGATTCAGAAAGTAATTCTGGCCTCTTGGTTTATTTCTTTTTTCTTCAATGAATTTCCTTTGCCTCTGTAGACGGAGAGAGTGCTCTTTCACTCATCGGAGGAGTGCAGAGGACCCTCATCAATTATTCCCCCCGGAGACGCGGCTGGCCGACCGCGGCCGTTAATCCAGCTGCTGGAGTCTGTAGCTCGACTCAACTCCCCCTTAACTCTCCCTTTGTTTGTTGCATTTTATTCATGTCCCTTTTGCTTATCTTCTCCAGTGGCAAAGCCATTTGTTTTATCCAAAGCAATTTTGGGTTTTATTGCAGTGTGATTGTGGCACAGTGAGGTGCTGTCGGAGCACCGATAAATGTGGAGGACGCTGACAGCCGGTACTCCCACCCATCCGGCCAGTCACCCACCCACAGTCAGGGGAGTCCAGACACCAGCTTACCCCTCCCTTGTGGTCTTCCTGTGTTATGTACTGTACACAGAGATTGAGCTGTCAAATAAATACAACTAACACAACACAAACACTGTAACAGGAAATGATGACGAAAATAGAGCCGCAGTCCATTGCATTCATTGGAAAGGTCTCTTATTCCCGACACAGAGGTGTTCTTACGGTATAAACATTTGAGTGTTATATTCTCTTCAGTGGCACAATTCACTCAGTTTCTCTCCAGCTTTTCCTCTTTTCTGAAATGCAGGGCTCTTTTCCTTTCATAAGGAGGAGATTGCAGCCATCCATATTGATTTCGCTCAGCTCAATTGCAGATGATTGCGTACATTTCCATTTCAGATGTGCATAGATAATGAGCTCTGTCAGCTAATCTAACGTTATCACCCACCCCCAGAAAACTTTAGCGGTTGTTTCCTGACAGAGGCTTTGAGTAGATCAGTAGGCATATTACTGAAGACGCCTGGGTCTCCTTAAAAAAGTTTCTAGCCTCTTGAAACATTGATGGGCTATTGTCTGTTGAGGGAAGAAAAATTGTACATGAAATATTAATTGAAATCTTAATTTCACTGTTGATGTGTCACAGCCAGCATTGGGGAGTTACAGTAATAATATTACTTTTTGTACTGTTCTAATTTGAGTAATAATATTACAGTTACTGATCAGCTAGGTTGCCGTTACTTCTTTACTTTTATTATCATTTCCTTCCTATTACAGTTATAGATCCAAATAAATATTTGTGATGGTTATTATTCCCTCTGCTGACGCAATAAAATCCCCCCGCCCCAGATTCGAATTGTTTTTGTCTTTGGTCCTTTCACCAAGTGTCACGCCTTGGTCTTAGTAGTTTGTGTTTTCTTTAATTATTTGTTCAGGCCAGGGTGTGACATGGGGTTATATTGTATTTTCGTATTGGGGTTTGTAGTATTTGGGATTGCGGCTGAGTAGGGGTGTTGTATAGGCTTGGCTGCCTGAGGCGGTGCTCAATCAGAGTCAGGTGATTCTCGTTGTCTCTGATCGGGAACCGTATTTAGGTAGCCTGGGTTTCACTGTGTATTTCGTAGGTGATTGTTCCTGTCTCTGTGTAGTTTCACCAGATAAGCTGTAATAGGTTTCTCGTTCCGTTTGTTGTTTTGTATTTTGTAATAGTTTTTTTTCCAATAAAGTAATGAGTAACTACCATGCTGCATTTCGGTCCGACTCTCTTTCGACAAACGAAGAATGCCGTTACAGAATCACCCACCACACTCGGACCGAGCAGCGTGTTAACAGGCAGCAGCGAAGAGAGGACGTTATGGACAGCAGAGGCTTGGAGTATACGACGTGGGAAGAAATAGACAGGTGGGCGGCCGACCCAGAGAGAATGCCGGGATTCGCTGGAGCAGTGCGAAGAGGGCTATAGGCGAATGGAGTCAAAAAGAAAGACACGGCAGCGCAGAGCGAAAATCCAAAGTCACCCCCAAATATTTATTGGAGGAGGGCTCAGAGAGAGAGTAGCAGAGTCAGGACCTGAGCCTACTCTCCCTGTTAATCGCGAGGAGCAGCAATATAAGGACTTCTGGTCTTGGGAGATGATATTAGACGGAAAAGGACCCTGGGCGCAGCCGGGAGAATATCGCCGTCCCAAGGAAGAACTAGAGGCGGCTAAAGCGGAGGGGCGCTGGTATGAGGATGCAGCACGGCGACGCGGATGGAAGTCCGAAAAGCAGCCCCAAAAAATAATTGGGGTGGGCTTAATGGGAGTATGGCTATGCCAGGTAGGAGACCTGCGCAAACTCCCTGTGCTTACCGGTGGGCTAGAGAGACCGGGCAGACACCGTGTTATGCTATGGAGCGCACAGTGTTTCCAGTGCGGGTGCATAGCCCGGTGCGGTTCATACCAGTCCTTCGTATTGGCCGGGCTAGAGTGGGCATCGAGCCAGGTAAGGTTGGGCAGGCTCGGTGCTCAAGAGCTCCAGAGTGCCTGCATGGAGCAGTCAGAGCTGTCAGTCTGCATGACGCAGCCAGAGCTGTCAGTCTGCAAGGAGCTGTCAGTCTGCAAGGAGCTGTCAGTCTGCAAGGAGCTGCCAGTCTGCAGGGTGCTGTCAGCCTGCATGGAGCAGTCAGAGCCGTCAGTCTGCATAAAGCAGCCAGAGCTGTCAGTCTGTATGAAGCAGTCAGAGCTGTCAGCCTGCATGGAGCAGTCAAAGCTGTCAGTCTGTTCGAAGCAGCCAGAGCTGTCAGTCTGCATGAAGCAGCCAGAGCTGTCAGTCTGCAAAGAGCTGCCAGTCTGCAAGGAGCTGTCAGCCTGCATGGAGCAGCCAGAGCTGTCAGTCTGCAAGGAGCTGTCAGTCTGCATAGAGCAGCTAGATCCGCCAGTCAGCCATGATCTTCTAGATCTGCCAGTCAACCAGATTCTTCCAGATCTGCCAGTCAACCAGTCTCTTCCAGATCTGCCAGTCAACCAGTCTCTTCCTGATCTGCCAGTCAACCAGTCTCTTCCAGATCTGCTAGTCAACCAGAATCTTCCAGATCCGCCAGCCAGCCAGGATCTACCTACCTGAGCTTCATCTCAGTACTGGGCTTCCTCTCAGTACTGGGCTTTCTCTCAGTACTGGGCTGCCCCTCAGTTCCGGGCTGCCCTTCAGTTCCGGGCTGCCCCTCAGTTCCGGGCTGCCCCTCAGTCCCGAGCTGCCCCTCAGTCCCGAGCTACCCCTCAGTTCCGAGCTTCCCCTCAGTCCCGAGCTGCCTCAGTCCCGAGCTGCCCCTCAGTCCCGAGCTGCCCCTCAGCCCCGAGCTGTCCCTCAGTCACGAGCTGCTCCTCAGTTCTGTGGGGTTCTGGGTGAGGACTATTAGGCCATGGTCGGCATGGAGGGTGGATTATCCCAGGACGCGAAGGGGAGGAACTAGGACATTGATGGAGTGGGGTCCACGTCCCGAGCCGGAACCGCCACCATGGACAGACGCCCACCCGGACCCTCCCTATGGTTTTGAGGTGCGTCCGGGAGTCCGCACCTTAGGGGGGGTGGGTTCTGTCACGCCTTGGTCTTAATAGTTTGTGTTTTCTTTAATTTTTATTATCTCTTTCGACAAACGAAGAACGCCGTTACACCAAGTTCCTGTTTACGTACACACTATTACTACTAACTGTTTTATTGGAGAGTTGAAATATGTCAAAAGTCTAGAACATTGAGTTTCTCAGTACTTTGATTTGGTAGAAGGGACAACATCACAATAATATAACTGTAGAATGTAAACTGTGTCCAGGAGAGAAACATCTCTCCACTGCTAGAAACACAACTTCAAATCTCTTGAAGAACCTGCAAAAGCAACACGCCAAGACAAAACTCGTAACGAAAGACCCCGGAGGCCTGACCCCTGCTGCTGTAGGCCTACCTCAACAACCAAGGCTTGATTTAATCGTTCAGGAGGACAGGCTGGAGCCCAGGGGGCTACTTGTATAGGCCTACATATTGTAACCTTGACATTATTTACAATGAGTGAGGACGCTCAATGTTTTGGTGTAATGCGAAAGTGCTATATCCAGTAGTGTAACTAATTACTTTTCCCAGGGAGTAATTTGTAATTTGTTACTTTTGAATGAAGTAACAACCCCAACACTGGTCACAGCTACTGTAATGTTGATGACCAATACAGATCCCTCAAATGCATTATGGGCCTTCTCAAAATCCTATTCTTGCTGAAACATTACATTTGACTAATGTTAAATCAGCTTAAAATCCTATAATATGTTAGATTACATGGGGTACGTCATGTTTCTATCTACCTATTGCTCACTAAGAAGTAGTGACCATTCGCTCACGGAGTTGCATCAGAAACTCTAACTTTATACATTCAAGCAGAACCAATATTAGATGTTCTTATAATAAGGATCACCCTTCCTCATAAGGACATTCTATGCACAGCTTTAACAACAGAGTCAGAAGTCATTATTTCTGGGGTGACTGGAGTTTACCTGATGAAATGTTGACTCAGCCTTACTTGTAGAAATGTGTTATTTATGATCCGCAATACATTGCAAAGTCTTTTGAGACTTTGAGGAAACCATAACCATAATCACTCATCAACAAAATCATTGTCAGTGCTGTTGTCATTTATTTAGTCATCGTTGTCATCGTTATCATCATCATTATTATTATTATTATATCATTATCATGCTCGTCGTCGTTGTCATCATCATCATCGTTGTTGTCACCATGACATAAGCATAATGTAATTATCAGATGATACCTTGGTAAAATACCAGTCCCCTTTTCCCAACCTAATACAATTGTGGTCACAGACATATAGGATGCCCCCATCTCAAAAACAACACACAGATTACACATAAATACAATATGGATACCACTGTGATCCAACTACAGGTCATAGTTGTCATAGTCATCCCCAGTTTACGATTGGCTCATTCATCCCCCTCCTCTCCCCTGTAACCATTCCCCAGGTCGTTGCTGCAAATGAGAACGTGTTCTCAGTCAACTTACCTGGTAAAATAACGGATAAATAAATAAATAAATAGACCCAAGTACATATGTATATATTCTTAGACGGATAGAGACCCTATATACTACATGATCATGTACCACATCCCACACTGTAAAAAAAATATGTTGTTGTAAGCTTTACAGTAATGTACTGTTAAACCAAAGAATTTACGGTAACATACTGTACTTTTTTATTTATTTTCACAGTAACTGCCAGTAAGTTTTTTGTTGTTGTTTTACATTGCAGCAGTTCACTCTCATTCAGGTGAAAATGGCTTAATATGCAAGGTAGGGTCTTATCTGCCTCCTTGGTGACCTGCGCTCACCCTCCAACCTCAATATGCAGAGCAGCCTCCTCCTTCCCACCCATACCTGCTCAATATCACCTAACCATCACAGGGGGAGCTAGTAGGTTGAACACTGTCAGTACACACAGGAGTTCAGGAGATCTCTGAATGCTCTTTGAGGTTTTACAGGCTAAGTCCTGTTTTTATCATTACTATGGTAATGTGATTGAATAAAAACAGAGATTGCTACAGTAGGCAGTTAAGGAGTGTACAGTCCTTCCCTTCATGGTGGAGGTTGGCCTAGCCATTCGACTAATGATGGCAAACCAGTAGTGTGCGTTGTGAGTTAATTTATATTCCCCATATCCACCCCATTTATACACATGTCTAGCCCTCAGAGAAAAGCCTGGCATCGTGTGCTAAGTCTAGAGGACTGTGTAATCACACAGTAAGCATGTCCAATTGTGATCAATGGAACTATTGATCAAGTGTGTTGTGAGGTTGCAATGCCTTGGGACCCTGTGGTTTGACCTCTGCGGGGAACTTTCTGTTGTACAGATCTGAAGACTCGTGTCCTCTGCAGCAGGGCCCCGGGGCCTCAGGGCTTCCTGCTTCCGGGAGAGAGGCGCTCGAGACCCCAACAGATCCACAAACCGGTAAACCGACACAGGCAGACACATGCAGTCATAGAGTATAGAACGTACACACTGCACTGTCCTCTGGAATGTAACGGTATGTAAATCAACGTAACTGGAGGAGAGAGGCAGTCAGATCCCTTTTACATGAAGGAAACCTCGTGGGGATATCACTGATGAACAAAACAGAGGATGACAATGCTTTGAAGATGGCAGTTCAGCAGTCATGGATTATTATTATGTGTATGCATGAGGAAATGACCCGAGGTACTTTTGCAGATTAAAATCATTCAAGTTGGGATGGGATCTGCATGATAGTAGCAACGATTTTAATTTATATTGCATGAAGACCAAAAAAAAAATACATGTCTGTCAGTATGAATGTAATCTGATTGTATTTGCTTTTTCAAACCTAGTGATGTTGTCGTGCAGAGTATGATGCCTAGGCGTGTTGACATTGGTGTTTTATATCCTGACCTAGTGGTCTCTCCTGCTAATCAACATATTCCCACAGACACCGTCACACATGGAACAGCGCCCGGAGAGGAGAGAGGTGGCACCCTGGTTCAGTCTCTGGGAGACAAAGAAAGGAAAGTGACAGATGTGTTTTCTAGAATTCTGCCTGAGCAGCAGAGGACAAGGTTGATATCAACGGTGAAACTAGTTTTCAGGGTCCAACTGTTGTTTTTTTCTGCAATCTGGTTCGCTGTCCCCTGGGCGCCTGTGGCTGACAGTCTGTTCCAGACATGTTTTTGCATCGCTCTGCACCTGGACAGGGACATACCGCAGGCCAGAGAGGGGGGAGAGGAGCGGAGCTGCAACCCTGTGAGTGATCCAAATCTGTGAGCTCTTGGGGCCTGCAGCTCACATTCTGCATTTGGTGTGACAGTGTGTCTTTCAGGGGCATAGTAAACACTAAACACTTCTTCTTCCTAAACTTATTTTTTATGCTATTCGGCAGAATTATGTTAAACAACCCCAACTCCCTTGTGACAAATCACAAATGCTATTTATTTACCAACATTTTATTTATGATGAGTCCTGAACATTACAGTCTCAGGTTGATGCTAATCATTGACCTGAATGACCTCAGATCACATCCTACTGTAGTATTGATCTGATGATTAAATAAATATATAAGATGAGGTCATTGCTGATGGTGTATCACTGCATTGTATCGGGTCACAAACCAAATTAACACGAGGGGGGGGGGGGGCTCACCATTCTGGGTTTAATCAATCACCCCTGCAGGAATCAGGGGCGGGAGGAGGAGGGTCAGATGGAGGAGGGGATGGGATGTGGGATGTTGGATGGGGAAGGAAGGAATTCCCCTTCAGGGGCGGGAGGGGGAGAGTCAGGTGGAGGAGGGGATGGGATGTGGGATGTTGGCTGGGGAAGGAAGGAATTCCCCTTCAGGTGCGGGAGGAGGAGGGTCAGGTGGAGGAGGGGATGGGATGTGGGATGTTGGCTGGGGAAGGAAGGAATTCCCCTTCAGGGGCGGGAGGAGGAGGGTCAGGTGGAGGAGGGGATGGGATGTGGGATGTTGGCTGGGGAAGGAAGGAATTCCCCTTCAGGGGCGGGAGGAGGAGGGTCAGGTGGAGGAGGGGATGGGATGTGGGATGTTGGCTGGGGAAGGAAGGAATTCTCCTTCAGGGGCGGGAGGAGGAGGGTCAGGTGGAGGAGGGGATGGGATGTGGGATGTTGGCTGGGGAAGGAAGGAATTCCCCTTCAGGGGCTGGTGCGGAACCGGACTGTTTTTCACCGCTCTGTGCGCGGCTCATTCATTCATTGGGCAGCAAGACATGGGGGGTGTTATGGTGGTGGGTCTGCCACGCTGGTGCTGCCTCATTACTCTCCCAAGGCTGGCAGGAGCGTACCACGGTGTGGAATATCTAACACCCCCTCCACTGTCCCCAACCCTGCCAGGGAGTGATGTGAGCTCAACATGTTGGAGTGTCTGCTCATTACTGCAGTATCATCATAACTCAGCCAAGGACGTTGTGTGTGGAGGAGAACGGGATAAGTGACGTAGAGCTAGGGAGGGGTTTCAAATCCCCGCGAAGGGACATGGGAGGTATTTCTCTGATTGAGATACTTAATAGCCTTGGAAGATAGAAACCTCCTCTCTCTCTATCTCTCCTTTTAACTGCCTGTTATAGCATAGGGATTCAATATTATTCTTCCCTCCAAGTGCATCTAGAAAATATTGAAATCCAGTGAACAGTTGACTTAGCTTTGTACAGTACCTATTAAGAGCTTCTTTTTAGATGAAGGACCAGGGCTTTGTCCCAAATGGCACCCTACTCAGAATGGGGCTCTGCACTAAATGGGGAATAGGGAAGAAGGTGCCATTTAGGAGGCACCCAGTGCTGTTGAATGTAATCACCCCGTATTGATCAGAGAGGACAAAGGCCAGGTTATTACTGGTCTATGAGTGTGTCAATGCTCCTACCAATTTGAATGTGATGCATTACTTCCATTTACATGGCTGAAATGTCCCCAGCAGAAACACCTCACCTTCACCTAATTACTGTCATTTCCCCTTGTTTGAAGCCAGCCTCCATTTGGAGCCAGGCAATTATTCCACTTCCTATCTCTCACTTTGGATTAGAATAATTTCCCCCCGCTTTACGCTGTTTCGAGGGATATCTGCAACCACACCACAGAACGACCCGCTGTCGTTGTTATTAACGGTTGCATGTGCACACCTTGAAGTGCCTAATAATAATAAAATAGGACAGGGGCTCCTTCACTTTAGAAACATCAGTACAGGATTGCGTCAATCTCACGAATTCCTGAAGCCACAATACATGTTTTATCTGTGTTCCATTTATACGATCACAATTTACTAACAAGATTCTTATCACATGTTGTTCTCTACTCTCCCCAATAGGCACTTCAGGGTTGTTTTTTCTTTCCAGCTTTTCTTGGTGATGGGTGCAGTATGCCTGCTCTAGCAGCCCGTAGAGACCAGACTGTGATGGGTGCAGATGTTGGAGATGAGGGCCGATGAGAGAAGATGAGGAGGAGGAGGTGCAGTGTGGTGCTGGAGGATCATGTGTTAAATAATAAAAAATATATGCCATTTAGCAGACGCTTTTATCCAAAGCGACTTACAGTCATGTGTGCATACATTCTACGTATGGGTGGTCCCGGGGATCGAACCCACTACCCTGGCGTTACAAGCGCCATGCTCTACCAACTGAGCTACAGAAGGACCACATGTGTTGATAGCTAACATGTCTGTTTTCAGATGGGGAGAGCCGATGCCCTATGCCTCCCTTGGGGGAAATCTGGGCTGTTTCCATCTCACACATTTCCGCTGGCTCTCACTGTCTTCCTCACACGCGCACACGCGCACGCACGCACACACACACACACACACACACACACACACACACACACACACACACACACACACACACACACACACACACACACACACACACACACACACACACACACACACACACACACACACACACACACACACACACACACACACACACACACAGACACTGTATCATCCCAGATGCAAGAGCCAGATTGACTTATTTCATGATGGGCTTCTAATCCAGCATTGTCTATTGATTTCAAGGAATGTTTTTATCTCCCACCAAAGCAGTTATGATTTATCTGTTAGAGCTACAGTGATAAATGTTCTTCAGAGTAAAAACAGTATTTGTGTAATTGGATCATTCTTCGTCCCGCTCCCCTCCCCATAACTCCTCTGTCTGTTCCTTGGTAGAGTTATGAGTGCTCATGGCAGGTAATGTATTTCATTATACGCCAGACTAGTTTTAAATATAGAAAATGGGTGGGATGGGACCAGTCCAGCCTGAGGCCATTTTCTCAGCTGGTCCCTGAAGGTGCATCCAATATTGATTGCTATGGAGCGGAGTGTTATATCCCCACAGAGCAGGATGTGTAGGCAGCAGGAGAGACGCTGCTGCTTGTTTCCTAGCCAGATTTAGACTGCCAAGCAACACTAGTGATGACAGACTACTGGTGGAGGTGCCATGGATTTACAGTGAGCTGCAGCTTCACAGCTTGGGCTGCTAAAGCCCCCAAGCTGTCTGCAGAACGGGAAGGCAAAACAGAGACTAGGCGCTCTCTCTCTCTTTTTCTCTCTCTCTCTCTCTCTCTCTCTCTCTCTCTCTCTCTCTCTCTCTCTCTCTCTCTCTCTCTCTCTCTCTCTCTCTCTCTCTCTCTCTCTCTCTCTCTCTCTCTCTCTCTCTCTCTCTCTCTCTCTCTCTCTCTCTCTCTCTCTCTCTCTCTCTCTCTCTCTCTCTCTCTTTCTCTCTCTCTTAATCCCCCCCCTCCTGCCATGAAACATTTAGAGGTGCCCTGAGCCTCATCATGTCAACATGTGAGCATTGATTAAGGCTGAGAAGATGTATGCAAGGGGGAGGAGAGAGTAAAGGAAATGCTCAATTGTTCTGTGTTTACCACCTGTTATAAATCTTGTTAAGGACTTGGTTCCTGTGGCGGGATCAAATCAGCGGAAATTTTAGAGCGCCACCTATAGTTTTTGATAAAACTCAAACTTTCATTAAAACACACATGCAAGGTACTGAATTAAAGCTACACTCGTTGTGAATCTGCTTTTCGGTGAAAGCATGAGAAGCTATTATCTGATAGCATGCACCTCCCAAAATACTGGAACGTCACCTAAAACAACAGATTTTGCGGTAGCCGGCGCTACCCAAAACGCAGAAATAAAATATAAAACATTAATTACCTTTGACGAGCTTCTTCCTTGGCACTCCTATATATCCCATAAACATCACAATTGGGTCTTTTTCCCGATTAAATCCGTCATTGTATAGCCAAAATGTTGTTTTCCTTAGACCGGTCTGATCCAGGAATATTACATTTAACAAGACGCAACGTCACTTTTTAAAATTACAAAAGTTGCCTATAAACTTTTACAAATCACTTCAAACTACATTTCTAAACCAACTTTAGGTATTAATAAACGTTAATAATCTATCAAATTGATCACGGGGCGATCTGTATTCGATAGCAGCAAGGCTTGAAATCATCCTTCATTGTTTTCAATTTCTATACACACGTACTTATCATTTGCATATACTATATTCCTGGCATGAGTAGCAGGACTTTGAAATGTTGCGCGATTTTTAACAAAAAGCTGCGAAAGTTCGCATGATCCCTAACAGGATGCAAGTAGGTTGTGTTTCCATCTACTGTGGGACAGGAACACAGCATCCATGATAGGAGAGGACTGTCTCCAAAGAAAGTAGAGAATTCAGAACAGCAAATATCTGTCACTGAAATCCTGCTGCCTAAGGAATGAATTTCCATCAGATTGTGACCAGAGAAATATGGGTATTTATTCGGCACTCTAACTCGCTAAATGATGAAGAAGTTTTGCCCAGTGATGCACTTGCCTAGATTCACGTCAAAAGTGTCCTACTTTGCATTCTGGGTGTAAGGTCTGGCTTCATCTGACTTTCACTTTGAGCTCTGATGAATCTGCTGAACAGTTTTTCTCCCTATAAAGGGACGTCTGATTAAATGAAAGGCGTCTGATTCTCAGAGCAGTGGTGGTTTGGCAGCCCAAGTATGATTCATCGTCATAATCTCCATTGCACAGCGAGCGATTTTTGTAATCAACACATTTCAAGTGAAAAAGATGTGAATCATTCTCTCTCATATGTGCCTAATCAAGAGGGGAAAGCAGCAAATGAAACAAGCTGGTTAGGACTGCGTGGCTCATCAGACAGGTCTGAGCGTGGTGTGAGAATATGGGTGTACATAATGGGAAAGTTATGCCTCTACTTACTATAGAACATTGTTTCTTAAGCATTTACTTATTTCCGGGGTTTTTTCCCAAGCCTTGATTCGTGAAATTTATGATAATTTGAATATGGTGTGTGAGTGCTGGGGTAGACACAGGAAGAGGCGAAGTGGGATGGTCCACTCCCGTTGAAATCTGTCCACAAAGAAAGCAATAAGCAGAGCGATAAGCAGAACACCTGCCTTCCAGCCTTTGGGACGACTCCCATTGTTAGGGTGGAGACTGGACCATTTCATCATTATATACAGTATATCTGGCGTCCCCCAGGAATGGAATGGGATTGTTACATGAAAGAAACCACTCAAAACGCTGCATGTGTCCAACCCTGGTAAATGTTTTCACCTGGAACTGATCATCAATGCTGACAGAGGAGCAAGAATGTGCATGAAGGGTTTTTTCAGGTGAAGTGCTACACTACACAGATACCGAAGCTGACTCAAGCGTAATGCATCAAAGTAAGGAAATAAAACTGTTTGGTCAGCAAGAATAAAACGTCCCTAATGTTCTGCATTATTTTTCCACCCCTCATCTCTAAGGTGTTGACGCTGGGCAATTTCAGTTATTCACCACCGAGGAGCGAGGAGGACGGGAGGAATACCAACCTCATCTGATACTCAGTCTGGCTGCATTCCATACAGGTCATTACAATTATGTTAATCAACTGCACCACTGAATAACTGAACAAACACACACACCTTCTATATAAACACACACCACATACAGACACGCCCACTTGCACTCACACATGGTTTGGTATGTCACTCTCTAAATCTGTTACAGTTAATAGTTACCGTTCCAAATTTGTAATCAGTAAAGTAACTTTGATTAACCAAACTCAGTAACGTAATCTGATTACTTTGTTACTCTTGGATTATGTTCTCCCTTATGTTCCCCCTTAAGAGGCATTAGAAGAAGACATACAGGATCCATTGAACACATTTGGTGTCATAGTAGTCTCTGACTTGTGGTCAGACTCGCTCATGTGGAGCAAACTTAAAATTGCCCCTTTTTCAGTGATTGATTGAATTTTATTCATAAAACAAAGGTGTCATTTTTTTTTCCTCACAAACATAATTTCTGAATTTATAGTAATCCAAAAAGTAATCATCTTGTTTTTCTAGAGTATCTGTCATCTGATTACAATATTTTAGCTGGTAACGTAACTCAGGGTTTCCCAAACACAGTCCTGGGCCCCCGGTCGGTGCACATTTAGTTTTTTTTGCCCTAGCACTACATAGCTGATTCAAATAACCAATTGATCATCAAGCTCTGATGATTTGAATCAGCTGTGTAGTGCTGGCGGGGGTCCACTCCTGGACTCAAACACACACACACACACACACACACACACACACACACACACACACACACACACACACACACACACACACACACACACACACACACACACACACAGACAGACAGACAGACAGACAGACAGACAGACAGACAGACAGACAGACAGACAGACAGACAGACAGACAGACAGACAGACAGACAGACAGACAGACAGACAGACAGACAGACAGACAGACAGACAGACAGACAGACAGACAGACAGACAGACAGACAGACAGACAGACAGACAGACAGACAGACAGACAGACAGACAGACAGACAGACAGACAGACAGACAGACAGACCATCAATCTTATCATCATCCTATGCAACTGATGAAATGAACAAGTGGTAAAAAAACACTAGGCTATACATCTAGCACACAAGGACATGAGCTGACAAATCATGGCCACTCTCAAGAAGAACTCTGAAAGTAGCCACACTCTTCTCTCTCTTGTTCCTGATTCAGTTTCCTAGATTGGCTTGGGAAGGAGATTGAAGCCATGAAACTGGGTGGAGGTAATAGGTTTTGGACTAGGGCCTTATGAGACACAGGACAGGTGATGATTTGAGCACTCTCAAGGTGATTTGAATGTGTGCAGGAGGCAGTGGAGGACCATGTCAGTAAGGCACCTCTGGATAGGGAAGAATATCACAGGACTCATCATCCACCAGAAAGGGTACATAAAACTATACAAAGTTTCATTTAGCATCTATGCCTAGTGATTTATGAGTGTAGTTACAGTACAAGTGGAGAAACAGATTGACAGCAGTCCTTGATGAAGTTTAAATCAATGTATTATATACCATGATGCAGCAACATTTCCATAAGCAATCACTCTCCCTGCTGCATAGTGATGCCTGTTGCAGGCCAGGACTGGTATGGCTCACAGCCTACAGCCTATAGTTTACAGCCTACAGCTTAATTTACAACCTACAGCCAATACAACCTACACCCCATGCACCCGAAAGCCGACAGTGGCCAGACCAAGACATTCCCTCCCGCCTCCCGGAGCAACAGAGCGAGTGCTAATGAGGCCATTTTCCCTTCATTTAATTTAGCATGGCCCATCCACGGGGCTCTACCTCTATCTGCCATGCGGCTCCCAGCTGCTGGGTGATTAACCTGGGAGGAACTCTACAGGATTCTGTGGTAAATACTGCTGCCTGCATGGTCCATTACTGTGGAGGGCTGCCCTGCCTCCCGCCACCCGCCCACCATTAGCCTCACTCAGTCAGCCTCAGCGGCGGCACAACATTCAGCTGTGGCTCTCCTGTCTCACGCACACACACACACACACACACACACACACACACACACACACACACACACACACACACACACACACACACACACACACACACACACACACACACACACACACACACACACACACACACACACACACACACACACACACACACACACACACACACACCACCTACAATGTGCTATTGCAGGCCACATCACATACGCATGGACACACTCACATCTGGACCTCTGTGGTGGATCAGGGTGTTCCTTTATCTCCATTCTAATTGGATGGGGGGAATGTGTGTGAAAAAGTACGATCACTCGCCTCTGATTAATTTATTTTCTCACATCACTCTGACTTTATCTCATGATGATCATTCTTATTGCTGACGTGCTCTCAGCTCTCGTTGAACTATGCATTGATACATCGCTGAGTCAGCATAGAGAGCTGTTCATTTTCCTTAAGAAAGCCCACTGGTTGAATCAATATTTTTTTCCATGTCATTTCAACCAAATAATTAAATGTGATGATATTGAATCAATATGGAAAACTGATTGGGTTTGCAAAAAATCCTCAACGTAAGAGAATATCCCAATTTCACCCAATTATTAGCCTAAATCCAATGGCAGGGTGACATTTTTGGTTGATTTCACGTTGAATTCATGTTAATTGACAACTCAACCAAATCAAAACTAGATGTTGAACTGACACCTTTGCCAAGTGGCAGGAGTCACCTTAGAATCCTACTATTAAAGTCAATGCTAAACCAGTGATTATTGAACATATTGGATGTGTCTCACCTGTCTGTGAAACATGTGGGAGCATTCCTGTGCGCCCAATGTGAAACCAGTGATTATTGAACATATTGGATGAGTCTCACCTGTCTGTGAAACATGTGGGAGCATTCCTGTGCGCCCAATGTGAAACCAGTGATTATTGAACATATTGGATGAGTCTCACCTGTCTGTGAAACATGTGGGAGCATTCCTGTGCGCCCAATGTGAAACCAGTGATTATTGAACATATTGGATGAGTCTCACCTGTCTGTGAAACATGTGGGAGCATTCCTGTGCGCCCAATGTGAAACCAGTGATTATTGAACATATTGGATGAGTCTCACCTGTCTGTGAAACATGTGGGAGCATTCCTGTGCGCCCAATGTGAAACCAGTGATTATTGAACATATTGGATGAGTCTCACCTGTCTGTGAAACATGTGGGAGCATTCCTGTGCGCCCAATGTGAAACCAGTGAACAAACAACCAGAAGCTAAAAACCCAGAAATTGATAATTGAGCAGTGTAGACAGTCACACACACACATACACACATGTATTTATCACTCATTTACAAGTTCAAAAATGAATATAGCAACTAAGGATTCTAGCTTTAAAAATGCTAAGGTATACATCTAACACAAAAGGACATAAGTGAGCAAATCATTGCCACACTAAAGGCAAACAATCGTAATCTTCTCTCTCTTGTTCCTGATTTGGTTTCCTAGACTGGCTTGGTAAGGAGATTGAAGTTGCGAGACTGTTGATTAGAGGAGGAGGGAACAGGGTTTGGACCAGGGCCTTATGAGTAGGGCCAGGAGTTTCTGGCCACAATTGTAGGAACTGCTTTTACGGGTATTTACAGCATTGTCCACTAGTATTGACATAAACTCTACACCTCACTTTGCTCAAGCTGAACCTTTCCAACTGACTCGGAAGTTGCTGTTGAGTTCCTCCCAGGTTAATCACCCAGTGACTGGGAGACGCATAGCACTCCTATATTTCTTCTGTGAGGCAGTACCACGGACAGCTTAGAGGGAACATTTTTCATAATGAACAAGTTTATCAGGAATCAAGGTAAGACCCAGATGCAGACACGTCAAATTGACAATGGTTTAATATTCCAACAGTGGCAGGCAATAGACAGGTCAAGGCAGGCAGGTGTGAAGTAAACCAGAGGTGGGGCAATGGTACCGGACGACAGGCAGCCGCAGGAGACAAAGGGCTGTGAGACATAGGTTTGACTCTGGACACATGAAAGGTGGGGTGTATACGAAGGGTACGGGGCAACAGAAGATGAACAGCAGAAGGCCTAATAATCTTGGAGATGGGAAATGGACCCATAAACCGAGGGGAGAGTTTGCGGGATTCCACCCGAAGGGGCAGATCCTGGGTGGATAACCATACCTTCTGCCTGAGACGATGTTGATCAACTTCTCCTTGTTCCCTGGAGTGGGTCTTGAGGAGGGCCGACCGGGCTCTCCTCCAGGTATGACGACAGCGGCGGACAAACATCTGGGCAGATGGTACGCCGACCTCTTGCTCCAATTCGGGGAAGAGCGGGAGCTGATACCTCAGGGAACACTCAAATGGCGATAGGTCCATGGCAGAGCAGAGAAGGGTGTTGCGGGCGTACTCGACCCGCACCAGCTGCTGGCTACACGAGGTGGGGTTGGCGAAGACCAGGCAGTGCTGAGTAGTCTCAAGATACAGGTTGGCTCTCTCCGACTGGCCATTTGACTGGGGATGGAATCCAGAGGACAGGCTGGCCGACAACCCAATGAGGGCACAAAACGGCTTCCAGAACCAGAAGAGAACTGAGGCCCCCAGTCGGAGACCAAGTCCATGGGAAGTCCATGGATCCAGAAGACGTGCTGCACCATGAGCTGGGCCGTCTCCTTGGCCGAGGGTAGTTTGGGGAGAGGAATGAAGTGAGCGGCCTTGGAAAACCGGTCGACCACAGTCAGGATGGCAGTGTTGCCCTTAGTGTTGCCCTTAGACGGGGGGAGACCCGTGACAAAATCCAGGGTTATGTGAGATCAGGGACTGTGAGGGACAGGCAGTGGTTGCAGAAGACTAGCCGGAAGACTAGTACGGACCGTGCAGGCGGAGACAAACTGGAACCATCGTAGAAGGCCAGGGTCTGACAGGAGCCCGTGTGGCTGGCAAACCTGTAGGAATGGGCCCACTCCAGGACCGCAGAGCGGACAGCGTCAGGCACAAACATCCGATTATCCACCCCACCGTGTGAACAGCATCTGGCTTGCCTGGAGTTGCGGCTCTTGGCAGTGCGGAGATACTCCAGGTTCTTATAGTCGGTCCAGACAATGAATGGGTGTTCCGCCTCCTCCAGCCAGTGACTCCATTCCTCCAATGCCATCTTCACCGCGAGAAGAGCACGATTCCCCACATCGTAGTTCTTTCTGTGGCGTTGAGGCAGTGGGAGAAGAAGGCACAGGGATGTAGCTTGAGATCCAGGGCAGAACGCTGAGACAGGACCACCCCCACTCTGACATCAGAAGCATCGGCCTCCCCCACAAACAGATGGGGAGGGTCCGGTTGAACCCAGATGGGAGCTGTGGTGAAGCGATGTTTGAGGTCCCGGAATCCCCGGTCATTAGCTGGAGACCACATGATAGAGCCTTGGGCGAGGTCAAATCAAATACATTTTTATTGGTCACATACACATGGTTAGCAGATGTTAATGCAAGTGTAGTGAAATGCTTGTGCTTCTAGTTCCGACCATGCAGGATCTAACAAGTAATCTAACAATTTAACAACAACAAAGGAATGAATAAGAATATGTGCATATAAATATATAGATGAGCGATGGCCAAATGGCATAGACAAGATGGAGTAAGGAAGCGTTGGAGCTGCACCCTGTAAGTAGAGTGGGGCCAATCCACCACCGCTCTCACCTTCCTGGGATCCATTTGCACACTCCCTGCGGTGAAGATGAAACCCAGAAAAGGGACGGTGTAATGATGGAACTCACACTTCTCTGCTTTTACAAACAGCTGGTTCTTCAGGAGGAGTTGAAGAACCTGTCGGATGTGGAGAACATGTTCTTAGGTGGAACAGGAGAAGATGAGGATGTCATCTAGGTAGACAAAGATGAACCGGTTCAACATATCACGGAGAACATCATTGACCAGAGCCTGGAACACTGCAGGGGCATTGGTAAGGCCAAATGGCATGACCCGGAGAGATTTGGACTGGTCTCCCCACAGCAGAATGGCATGAAAATGGGTGCGAGCAAGGAATGCAGGAATGTTCTCCATATGGCCCACCAGAGTACTCGATCCTACCCGTGAGCCTGGTTTCTTTAAAGGACAAGAGGACACGAAACGACCAAGAGTCCCGCAATACAGACAACTCTTCGTGTCGATCAGGTATTGTCGTTCCGCTGGCGACAGCCCAGCTCTGCCTAGTGGCATGGGCTCAGGAAGTGGTGACTCAGCCGTTTTCGGAAACACTCAGGGCAAGTCAGGAATCCTCGGGTTCTCCCGGCAACGACTCGGAGGCAAGGTGGCTATCTTGGAACGATCTGAGGGCAAGGAGGAGGGTTGAAGCTCGAAGACAAGGGCACACGGAGCTAGGAATTCCCGACAGGTGCACTGCTCTCCATTGAAGCGTGCTGCAGGAGGTAAGTGGGGCTCCCGAGAAGGTGGAGTGACCGATGAGATGGCACTGCTAGCAGCTGAGTCACTGGGGAGCTGTGGGGTTACCACCATGGTAGGCGGCCTCCCAGACAACCCGTGGAATTGCTCCAGCAAACTGTCCAACGCCCGGTCATGGCGTTCAGCTACTGTTTGGACCCCCTCCACAAGGCCATGAAGCAATTCCTTGTGCTTACCAATGGTGGCTCCGTGGGTGGAGATGGCGTTGTGCAGCTGGCCCGGGCCTGCTGGGTCAGTCATGGCCAGTTCGTACTATCACAAATCAAGGTAAGAACCAGATGCAGACACTTTGAATTGACAATGGTTTAATATTCCAACAGGGCCAGGCAATAGACAGGTCAAGGTAGGCGGGGGTCAGAGACTGGGAAAAGCAGGAGGTGAGAACAAAAATCCTGGTTGGCTTGACAAACAAGATGAACTGGCAACGGGCAAACAGGGAACACAGGTATACATACACAGGGGATAATGGGGAAGATGACAAGAAGACACCTGGAGGGGGGGAGGGGGTGGAGATAATCACAAGGACAGTTGAATCAGATCAGTGTGTGACAAAGTTGTTCTTTAGGCAAAAACCTATCAACTGAATATTAACCATATTTGATGAGCCTTACATGTCTCTGGAACATGTGGGAGAAATCCTGTGCTCCCAATGTGAAACCAGTGAACAAACAACCTGAATTTAAAAACCCAGAAATGGAAAAGTGAGTAGTGTAGACTGAGGTGTTCTGTACCCCTTAGGTGGTTTAGCAGTCAGAAGTGATCTAATGTGTTGCTTAGCCCCTCTCCTTCAGTTTGTGTTCCTGAGCACCTGAAAAGCAAAGTTCAGTGTCCTCGGCAGACGAGCCCTATTGATTCAAAAGGCTGTGAATCGCTCTCTGTTTTGTCCCGTGCATCCTTGCGAAATCCCCTGAACTCAACAACAATTCACAGGAGTGTGCTGTTTGCTCTCGTAAAAAATCAGAGACAGACTATTCAAGATCTAGTATTGTGCATATCAAAGAAGACAGTGAGCTTCCTGAGCTAGAGGCTAGCAGTTACTCCATAGCTCTGTGTACGCTCACCTCTGCCTTCTGTGTTCTCAGGCAAAGCAACTACACAGGGTAGCTAATGTCAACCTACACTCTTAGAAAAAAAGTTGCTATCTTGAACCTTAATGGGTTCTTCAAATGTCCCCATAGGAGACCCCTTTTAAAAACCCTTTTTGATTACGGGTAGAACCCTTCTGGGTTCCATGTAGAACCCTTTCTACAGAGGATTCTATATAGAACCCAAAAGGATTCTACCTGGAACTCAAAAGGGTTCTTCTATGGGGACAGCTGAAGAACACTTGTTCTAATTGTAGCAAAACACATATTGATGAATTGCTGTCTAATTGGGCGGCTGGAGATTGCATAGATTTTCTGACCAGACGTATCAGTGAAGTCTATGTCTCACAAGCTGTGAAAGATAAGGAACCATATTAATAGGGTAGCTTTGTGGTGAACAACCTGAACAGGGAAATGCATGGTAAATGTTTTTAGATCGCCCAACCTTGATTAAGTATGAAGAGAAACACTTGTAGAAGTTGACTGTTCTATCTTCCGGTAATGTTCCCTCGATCCCTCTTTGAGAGGGAAATCTAAACATGCAGAAACATTTAGCTAAAGTGTTCGGAAGTTTTTATTCACCTAATCCCATTCATTTTCCCCTTCTGTCTCTAACTCTAAACTTGGAGGCAGAAATTGGATGATTTCCATTGTCACTCGAGTGAGGCACCTTTTCACAAGGCACTGCAAATCTCTCAGACCTCCCTCTGTTTAACTCATCCTGTGACATATTGACAGAGGGATTTCTCCATTCTTTACTGTGTTAGAACAAATCATCTGACTTGACTCATCCTGTAAATGGAATATATGTCAATGGAATAATTATTCATCTATTAGACATTCTCATGTATTACCATATTTTCAATCATATAGATATTGGCTAATGTATTTTACTGTGGGCCCAAGTAGTTTGTATAATCAGTATGATCAACATGATTTCCCTCAGTCCATGACCGGTACATTGAACTAGTTATCAACCTTACACTGAGGAATTTCAGTGATTTAGCCTACAGTACATACAAATGTGTGGTACATTAGTACAACCTCTATTGCACCTCTATGTGTTCTGTCCCCTCCCCCCTCCACACCCTCTACAGTGCTAGATGAAGAAGCTGAGGATGCTTACAGATCAATAGAAGGTGGTGATTGGCTGCTCTGAGTGATGGGCGGGACTTTATTCCCTGGATCACCGAGGCCAGGAGAGAATGGTGAGACTATATCCCAAGGGAGTGCTAGATGGTGAGGGAGCGGCGCAGATAATAGGGGGTGATATGCTGCAAGGAAAGAATGAAAGAAGATAGAGAAAGAGCGCAAGCGGGAGAGAGAGACAGCGGGAGAGAGAGACAGCGAGGGCTGCCCGTGAAAACTGGAGCCCGCGGCATACATCGCTCACACGTCCAGCAGAGAATGGAAGCAGGCTGACTGATTTGTGCCTAATAAAGTTGTCACATCCTATCAACAGCCACATTGACAACGTGCAGCACAAGCCCTCAGCCAGGGCTGTTTAGGGATGACCAGGGGCAGCCAATGGCGTGACAGGGCTACCTGAAGGATGTATGATGCGACGGAGCACTGCTTGATGGGAGTGGGTGCGGATGATAGAAGGTTAGAAGGGTTAACTCTGGACAGTGGACATGAACTATACAGTATATTTGCGTTTCAGTTGTAGCTGTACAGTTTATTTAGTATTTAGTTGTAGCTGTACAGTATATTTACTATGTAGTTGTAGCTGTACAGTGTATTAACTATTTAGTTGTTGCTGTACAGTATTTTTCCTATATAGTTGTTGCTGTTTAGTATATTTTAGGCTAGTTGACAACAAGTTCTCATTTACAACTGCGACCTGGCCAAGATAAAGCATAGCAGTGTGAACAGACAACACAGAGTTACACATGGAGTAAACAATTAACAAGTCAATAACACAGTAGAAAAAAAGAGTCTATATACATTGTGTGCAAAAGGCATGAGGAGGGAGGCGAATAATTACAATTTTGCAGATTAACACTGGAGTGATAAATGATCAGATGGTCATGTACAGGTAGAGATACTGGTGTGCAAAAGAGCAGAAAAGTAAATAAATATAAACAGTATGGGGATGAGGTAGGTAAATTGGGTGGGCTATTTACCGATAGACTATGTACAGCTGCAACGTTCGGTTAGCTGCTCAGATAGCAGATGTTTGCAGTTGGTGAGGGAGATAAAAGTCTCCAACTTCAGCGATTTTTGCAATTCGTTCCAGTCACAGGCAGCAGAGAACTGGAACGAAAGGCGGCCAAATGAGGTGTTGGCTTTAGGGATGATCAGTGAGATACACCTGCTGGAGCGCGTGCTACGGGTGGGTGTTGCCATCGTGACCAGTGAACTGAGATAAGGCGGAGCTTTACCTAGCATGGACTTGTATTGTGCATTTGGTTTTACTAGCGTTTAAGAGCAGTTGGAGGCCACGGAAGGAGTGTTGTATTGTGTTGAAGCTCGTTTGGAGGTTAGATAGCACAGTGTCCAAGGAAGGGCCGGAAGTATACAGAATGGTGTCTTCTGCGTAGAGGTGGATCAGGGCATCGCCCACAGCAAGAGCAACATCATTGATATATACAGAGAAAAGAGTTGGCCCGAGAATTGAACCCTGTGGCACCCCCATAGAGACTGCCAGAGAACCGGACAACATGCCCTCCGATTTGACACACTGAACTCTGTCTGCAAAGTAGTTAGTGAACCAGGCAAGGCAGTCATTAGAAAAACCGAGGCAACTGAGTCTGCCGATAAGAATATGGTGATTGACAGAGTTGAAAGCCTTGGCCAGGTCGATGAAGATGGCTGCACAGTACTGTCTTTTATCGATGGCGGTTATGATATCGTTTAGTACCTTGAGCGTGGCTGAGGTGCACCCGTGACCGGCTCAGAAACCAGATTGCACAGCGGAGAAGGTACGGTGGGATTCGAGGTGGCCAGTGACCTGTTTGTTGACTTGGCTTTCAAAGACCTTAGATAGGCAGGGCAGGATGGATATAGGTCTGTAACAGTTTGGGTCCAGGGTGTCTCCCCCTTTGAAGAGGGGGATAACTGCAGCAGCTTTCCAATCCTTGGGGATCTCATGCGATATGAAAAAGAGGTTGAACAGGCTGGTAATAGGGGTTGCGACAATGGCGGCGGATAGTTTCAGAAATAGAGGGTCCAGATTGTCAAGCCCAGCTGATTTGTATGGGTCCAGGTTTTGCAGCTCTTTCAGAATGTCTGCTATCTGGATTTGGGTAAAGGAGAACCTGGAGAGGCTTGGGCGAGTAGCTGGGGGGGTGGAGCTGTTGGCCGAGGTTGGAGTAGCCAGGAGGAAGGCATGGCCAGCCTTTGAGAAATGCTTGTTGGAGTTTTCGATAATCATGGATTTATCGGTGGTGACCGTGTTACCTAGCCTCAGTGCAGTGGGAAGCTGGGAGGAGGTGCTCTTGTTCTCCATGGACTTTACAGTGTCCCAGAACTTTTTGGAGTTAGAGCTAGAGGATGCAAATTTCTGCCTGAAGAAGCTGGCCTTGGCTTTCCTGACTGACTGCGTGTATTGGTTCCCGACTTCCCTGAACAGTTGCATATCGCGGGGACTATTCGATGCTATTGCAGTCTGCCACAGGATGTTTTTGTGCTGGTTGAGGGCAGTCAGGTCTGGAGTGAACCAAGGGCTATATCTGCTTATCTAAAATGGTGAGGAAGTTACTTTTAAAGAATGACCAGGCATCCTCAACTGATGGGATGAGGTCAATATCCTTCCAGGATACCCGGGCCAGGTCGATTAGAAAGGCCTGCTCGCAGAAGTGTTTTAGGGAGCATTTGACAGTGATGAGGGGTGGTCGTTTGACTGCGGATCCATAGCGGATACAGGCAATGAGGCAGTGATCGCTGAGATCCTGGTTGAAGACAGCGGAGGTGTATTTGGAGGGCCAGTTGGTCAGGATGACGTCTATGAGGGTGCCCTTGTTTACAGATTTCGGGTTGTACCTGGTGGGTTCCTTGATGATTTGTGTGAGATTGAGGGCATCTATCTTAGATTGTAGGACTGCCGAGGTGTTAAGCATATCCCAGTTTAGGTCACCTAACAGAACAAACTCTGAAGCTAGATGGGGGGCGATCAATTCACATATGGTGTCCAGGGCACAACTGGGAGCTGAGGTGGGTTCGGTAGTAGGCGGCAACAGTGAGAGACTTATTTCTGGAGAGAGTAATTAGTAAAATTAGTAGTTCGAACTATTTGGGTATGGACCTGGAAAATATGACATTACTTTGCAGGCTATCTCTGCAGTAGACTGCAACTCTTCCCCATTTGGCAGTTCTATCTTGACGGAAAATGTTATAGTTGGGTATGGAAATCTCAGAATTTTTGGTGGCCTTCCTAAGCCAGGATTCAGACACGGCAAGGACATCAGGGTTAGCAGAGTGTGCTAAAGTAGTGAGTAAAACAAACTCAGGAAGGAGGCTTCTGATGTTGACATGCATGAAAGCAAGGCTTTTTCGATCACAGAAGTCAATGAATGAGGGTGCCTGGGGACATGCAGGGCCTGGGTTTACCTCCACATCACCCGCGGAACAGAGGAGGAGTAGTATGAGGGTGCGGCTAAAGGCTATCAAAACTGGTCGCCTAGAGCGTTGGGGACAAAGAATAAAAGGAGCAGATTTCTGGGCATGGTAGAATATATTCAGGGCATAATGCGCAGACAGGGGTATGGTGGGGTGCGGGTACAGCGGAGGTAAGCCCAGGCACTGGGTGATGATAAGAAAGGTTGTATCTCTGGACATGCTGGTTGTAATGGGTGAGGTCACTGCATGTGTGGGAGGTGGAACAAAGGAGGTATCAGAGGTATGAAGAGTGGAACTAGGGGCTCCATTGTAAACTAAAACAATGATAACTAACCTGAACAACAGTATACAAGGCATATTGACATTTGAGAGAGACATACAGCGAGGCATACAGTAATCGCAGGTGTTGATTGGGAGAGCTAGCTAAAACAGCAGGTGAGACAACAACAGCTAATCAGCTAGCACAACAACAGCAGGTAAAATGGCGTTGATTAGGCAGAGAAGGTCGGATTAACTACACACAGAGCCTGAGTGCGGCTGGGGCCGACAGATAAAAATATAAACAAACAGAATGGAGTACCGTGATAATGGACAGTCCAGCAGGCATCAGTTATGTAGCCAAGTTTACAGCAAGGGTCCGGTGGAGTATTGGGCTCTAGCCGTGTATGAGTGTGGTTCGGGTGAACAGCTGAGTAGGCCGGGAAGTGGGCCTCAGGGATAGCTTCGGTACTGCGTGCAAGCTAGCTGTGAAGATCAGAAGTAGTGGTCCAGGTATTACGGCAGGAATCCGGCGTTGTTGTGGAGAGACAGTTATCCAGGCTATAAAAAAACTGTCTGGCTGTGCAGAAGGTAAAAGCCGCTAACAGTGGTTAACAATGACTAAATAGCTTGTAGCTAGTTAGCTGTTTAGCTTCTGGAGGTTCTTCAATGTGTTCTAAAACTGAAAAATAATAGTGATTCCGTATCACATTGGGTGAGGCAGGTTACCGGAAGGTATAATCGAATAAAAAATCGAAAAGAGATTTAAAAGGGAAAATAAATATGGGTCCGGTGAGTGGTTGGGCTAACTGGGGACACGGCGATTCAGACAGTTAGCAGGCCTGTGCTAACAAGCTTAACAGTTAGTAGGCCGGGGCTAAACAAGCTAGCAGTTAGCAGACCGGGGCTAAACAAGCTAGCTGTTAGTAGACCAGGGCAGGCTAGCAGTTAGCAGGCCGAATTAGCAAGCAAGCAGATAGCAAGGGCTAGAAAGTTAGCCTTTGGGGGACGTCGCGATGGGGTTCTGTTTATGCCTCTCCATGCGGTGATATCGATAGACCGGTCATGGGTTCGGATATTGTAGCCTAGGGGTATGCTTCAGTGGTAGCACAGGAGCTCTGGCCGGGCTAGCTTCAAGCTAAGTGGATGGAAACGCTAGCCAGGAGTAGTCATCCGGGGTTGCGGTTAGCTAGTTGTGAAGATCCAGATGAAAATGTTCCGTTTGCGGTGGGAATCCGGGGATAAAAATAATAGGTCCGTTATGCTCTGGTTAGAGTCACATTGTTTGAACTGGTGAGAGCTTTCCGAGCTAAAGGTTAGCTGATGACCGCTACCAATGGTTTGCTCACTGATAGCTGGTAGTTAGCTGGCTAGCTTCAGTTCAGGGGTTCCAGATCCGAAGTAAATATAAATACGTTAGAAGAAAAAAAAGCAGATCCATGCTACATTGGGTGAGGCGGGTTGCAGGAGAGTATTTAGATGTTGAGGTTTAGCAAAATATATTTAAAAATATGCGAAGAAAAATATGTAAAAACGATATATATGCAAGGGACACGACAGGACAAGACGTCTGACTGCTACGCCATCATTTACTATTTAGTTGAGGCTGTACAGTATATTTACTATGTTGTTCTACAATATATTTGCTATGTAGTTTCACAGTATATTTCACATGTAGCTGTACAGTATTTTTACTATGTAAAAATGCAATAGGTAAGCAGCTTGGTTTGAAGAAATCAACTGTGGGAGCAATTATTAAAAAATGGAAGACATACAAGACCACTGATAATCTCCCTCGATCTGGGGCTCCACGCAAGATCTCACCCCGTAGGGTCAAAATGATCACAAGAACGGTGAGCAAAAATCCCAGAACCACACGGGGGGACCTAGTGAATGACCTGCAGAGAGCTGGGACAAAAGTAACAAAGCCTACCATCAGTAACACACTACGCCGCCAGGGACTCAAATCTTGCAGTGCCAGACGTGTCCCCCTGCTTAAGCCAGTACATGTACAGGCCCATCTGAAGTTTGCTAGAGAGCATTTGGATGATCTAGAAGAAGATTGGGAAAATGTCATATGGTCAGATGAAACCAAAATAGAACTTTTTGTAGAACTCAAATCGTCGTGTTTGGAGGACAAAGAATCCTGAGTTGCATCCAAAGAACACCATACCTACGGTGAAGCATGGGGGTGGAAACATCATGGTTTGGGGCTGTTTTTCTGCAAAGGGACCAGGACGACTGATCCGTGTAAAGGAAAGAATGAATGGGGCCATGTATCGTGAGATTTTGAGTGAAAACCTCCTTCCATCAGCAAGGGCATTGAAGATGAAACGTGGCTGGGTCTTTCAGCATGACAATGATCCCAAACACACCTCCCGGGCAACGAAGGAGTGGCTTCGTAAGAAGTATTTCAAGGTCCTGGAGTGGCCTAGCCAGTCTCCAGATCTCAACCCCATAGAAAATCTTTGGAGGGAGTTGAAAGTCTGTGTTGCCCAGCAACAGCCCCAAAACATCACTGCTCTAGAGGAGATCTGCATGGAGGAATGGGCCAAAATACAAGCAACAGTGTGTGAAAACCTTGTGAAGACTTACAGAAAACATTTGACCTCTGTCATTGCCAACAAAGGGTATATAACAAAGTATTGAGAAACTTTTGTTATTGACCAAATACTTATTTTCCACCATAATTTGCAAATAAATTCATAAAAAATCCTACAATGTGATTTTCTGTACCTATGATGAAAAGCACAATTGGTGGCTGACTAAATACGTTTTTGCCCCACTGTATTTGTACAGTATATTTACTGTGTAGTTGTACCGTTTTGCAATAGTTGTAAATATGTTATGAGATCTTGTTATGTTCTTCCACTAACCTCATTGCAACTCCCCTCCAAGTCTCCAACCACTACCTTGTATCCTTTTCCCTCTCGCTCTCATCCAACACCTCCCACACTGCCCCTAATCGGATGGTATCGCGCCGTCCCAACCTTCGCTCTCTCTCCCCCGCTACTCTCTCCTCTTCCATCCTATCATCTCTTCCCTCTGCTCAAACCTTCTCCAACCTATCTCCTGATTCTGCCTCCTCAACCCTCCTCTCCTCCCTTTCTGCATCCTTTGACTCTCTATGTCCCCTATCCTCCAGGCCGGCTCGGTCCTCCCCTCCCGCTCCGTGGCTCGACGACTCATTGCGAGCTCACAGAACAGGGCTCCGGGCAGCCGAGCGTAAATGGAGGAAAACTCGCCTCCCTGCGGACCTGGCATCCTTTCACTCCCTCCTCTCTACGTTTTCCTCCTCTGTCTCTGCTGCTAAAGCCATTTTCTACCACTCTAAATTCCAAGCATCTGCCTCTAACCCTAGGAAGCTCTTTGCCACCTTCTCCTCCCTCCTGAATCCTCCTCCCCCCCCTCCTCCCTCTCTGCAGATGACTTCGTCAGCCATTTTGAAAAGAAGGTCGACGACATCCGATCCTCGTTTGCTAAGTCAAACGGCACCGCTGGTTCTGCTCACACTGCCCTACCCTGTGCTCTGACCTCTTTCTCCCCTCTCTCTCCAGATGAAATCTCGCGTCTTGTGACGGCCGGCCGCCCAACAACCTGCCCGCTTGACCCTTTCCCCTCCTCTCTTCTCCAGACCATTTCCGGAGACCTTCTCCCTTACTTCACCTCGCTCATCAACTCATCCCTGACCGCTGGCTACGTCCCTTCCGTCTTCAAGAGAGCGAGAGTTGCACCCCTTCTGAAAAAACCTACACTCGATCCCTCCGATGTCAACAACTACAGACCAGTATCCCTTCTTTCTTTTCTCTCCAAAACTCTTGAACGTGCCGTCCTTGGCCAGCTCTCCCGCTATCTCTCTCTGAATGACCTTCTTGATCCAAATCAGTCAGGTTTCAAGACTAGTCATTCAACTGAGACTGCTCTTCTCTGTATCACGGAGGCGCTCCGCACTGCTAAAGCTAACTCTCTCTCCTCTGCTCTCATCCTTCTAGACCTATCGACTGCCTTCGATACTGTGAACCATCAGATCCTCCTCTCCACCCTCTCCGAGTTGGGCATCTCCGGCGCGGCCCACGCTTGGATTGCGTCCTACCTGACAGGTCGCTCCTACCAGGTGGCGTGGCGAGAATCTGTCTCCTCACCACACGCTCTCACCACTGGTGTCCCCCAGGGCTCTGTTCTAGGCCCTCTCCTATTCTCGCTATACACCAAGTCACTTGGCTCTGTCATAACCTCACATGGTCTCTCCTATCATTGCTATGCAGACGACACACAATTAATCTTCTCCTTTCCTCCTTCCGATGACCAGGTGGCGAATCGCATCTCTGCATGTCTGGCAGACATATCAGTGTGGATGACGGATCACCACCTCAAGCTGAACCTCGGCAAGACGGAGCTGCTCTTCCTCCCGGGGAAGGACTGCCCGTTCCATGATCTCGCCATCACGGTTGACAACTCCATTGTGTCCTCCTCCCAGAGCGCTAAGAACCTTGGCGTGATTCTGGACAACACCCTGTCGTTCTCAACCAACATCAAGGCGGTGGCCCGTTCCTGTAGGTTCATGCTTTACAACATCCGCAGAGTACGACCCTGCCTCACACAGGAAGCGGCGCAGGTCCTAATCCAGGCACTTGTCATCTCCCGTCTGGATTACTGCAACTCACTGTTGGCTGGGCTCCCTGCCTGTGCCATTAAACCCCTACAACTCATCCAGAACGCCGCAGCCCGTCTGGTGTTCAACCTTCCCAAGTTCTCTCACGTCACCCCGCTCCTCAGCTCTCTCCACTGGCTTCCAGTTGAAGCTCGCATCCGCTACAAGACCATGGTGCTTGCCTACGGAGCTGTGAGGGGAACGGCACCTCAGTACCTCCAGGCTCTGATCAGGCCCTACACCCAAACAAGGGCACTGCGTTCATCCACCTCTGGCCTGCTCGCCTCCCTACCACTGAGGAAGTACAGTTCCCGCTCAGCCCAGTCAAAACTGTTCGCTGCTATGGCCCCCCAATGGTGGAACAAACTCCCTCACGACGCCAGGACAGCGGAGTCAATCACCACCTTCCGGAGACACCTGAAACCCCACCTCTTTAAGGAATACCTAGGATAGGATAAAGTAATCCTTCTACCCCCCCCCTTAAAAGATTTAGATGCACTATTGTAAAGTGGCTGTTCCACTGGATGTCATAAGGTGAATGCACCAATTTGTAAGTCGCTCTGGATAAGAGCATCTGCTAAATGACAATGTGAGATAGCGTTGTTGACTTCATTCCCAATGTTGTAGATGTATTCTAGTACAGCCAGAACACACTGCTCCTCTAGTGACACGGCACCCATCGTCTAGTGAAGTGATATATTTATATTTTAGTCATTTAGCAGATGCTCTTATTCAGAGCAATTAGGATTAAGTGCCTTGCTCAAGGGCAAATTGACAGATGTTTCACCTAGTTGGCTCTGGGATTTGAACCAGTGACATTTTGGTTACTGGCGTAACGCTCTTAACCACTAGGCTACCTGTCGCCACTAAAATCTAAACAAATCATTGGAGTCCACCTCTCTGCACCTTTGAGTGAGAGTAGCTGTGTGCTACATAATTCCAACGGTTGGAATGTAGTTAGAATTACACCGTCGCGGCTTTATAGACAGGGTCCCGTCCAGGAACCTTCTTATTTTCTCCCCACCCACACAGCTATGCTCCCATGTGGAGTGGCAGTACAGGGGTATCCAGGGCCTGACCTCGAGAGGAAGGCAGAAGCTGGAGTCAGAAAGCAGCCATCCACCCGCAGTTCCATATTTCCACTGCCTTTAATAGATGCAGAGAGTCAGACATGGTCAATGGTCAGTACAGAACATGTTCCCGCCACACCGTTGATGATGATCTCTGGTCTCTGAGTGGTTTCACCGTTTTACAATGGCCTGCTTTTTATGAACCTGTCAGTCAGTCAGCTTTATATACGTAAAGAGAACATGCGTTTAGAACTTGTTGCTCCTGCCAAACTATTTTCAGAGTGAAGCCTTTATCACCTTGTTATTCATTTCATAAAGTTAACGAGATCGCACAGTACATTAAAATGATACGCCATTAAGTTGATTAAAATGTATTATTGGTTATTCCTCAGGTGCTTGGGGAATCTAGCGTGGATTACATGTGGTGTGAAGCCGATGTGGAGAGGAAGACGGATATAGATTTATATAGATCGGGTTTTATTGGTTTAGAATTGCAACTAATTTGCAGCAGTATTAAGCTGATATGCATTCAAACTCTTTCTACCACAGGAGGTTGGTGGCACCTTAATTGGGGAAAACGGTCTCGTGTTAATGACTGGAGCGGAATTAGTGGAATGGTATCAAATACATCAAGCACATGGTTTCCAGGTGTTAAATACCTTGCCATTTGCTTCGTTCCGGCCATTATCATGAGCTGTCCTCCTCTCAGCATCCTTCTGTGCTTTCTACAAATTGCTAAACTGTCTCCTAAAGCTAGAATCGCTAGCTGCTAAATCTATTATAAATTAATGATACATACTCATTGATTGTTGAAGAACATAACTGATAACTGCCTCATGAGCTTAGTTCAACTGTTGTACCCCATCAGATCCCCAAAATATGTGCTTGTACTTCAATGTTTGTAACAATGTAAATGTAAACAAACACTATATAACTTCAAAACATGGTTAAAACTATAATGTTGATATCATGGATGGTCAGTCCTTGCACCCATAGCTCTGTCTAGGCATTTGAGAGTGGTTACATTGCTCAAAGCCCATCCCTCCGTTTTTTAAAATCAAAACAGAGGCGGAGAGACACTTTGTTATTGTTTCAATTAAGGATCCTAGCTTTAACATGTAACGAGACTGATAATAGTATTGTTGAACCATGCTGTCATCCTGTACGGGTGCTGTTGTGACTCCGCTCTCCAGAAACAATGGTTTGGTTGTGCAGAGGGGAAGGGAAAGCATATAAGCCCCAAACCTCCTCTTCTCTCAATATACTCAGTATCTTCCTCTCCTCTCAATATACTCAGTATCTTCCTCTTCCCCTTTATGACTTTTCCAATCTGCATTTTGATTCATTCTACAAACACGCCAAAGAGAAAACAGAACTATATTATGCAACTGTCTTTATCAAAACTTTCCAAAATGTAAAGCGACAAGACCAGATGCTGCCTCTCTTCCTCATAATCTATTTCATTCCTCAACATCAGAAACTGAATTGGGTTCATATGGAATATCTTTGGGTATAAATGGTTTGCAAAGTTTCAGAGCATGCTAGTCTATAGCAATCATGGTCGGCTGCTTACTTTTGAGGGTGACTTAATGTAAAGGCTCTGTGGAATTCTGTGCAAAGCCAATATGGAAGCAGTTGAAGGCTCAAGCGAACACTGATACAGAAGCACGGTGGTTACATAAACACTTATCAAGCGTTTATATAAAATCACTTAAATCCCTTCAATTAATAATAACTCTCACAAGTGCAATCTCTGTCAATTAACATTTTCATTAAATCCATTTTCAATTTCTTTAAGTACTGCTGTATAGTTAAGCAATAAGGCACGAGGAGGTGTCATGTTTGTCATTTATTATCATGTCTTGTCCCTGTGCTCCCCATTCTATTCGTTTCCCTCTGCTGGTCTTATTAGGTTCTTTCCCTCTTTCTATCCCTCTCTCTCCCCCTCCCTCTCTCACTCTCTCGCTCTCTCTTCTCTCTATCGTTCCGTTCCTGCTCCCAGCTGTTCCTATTCCCCTAATCATCATTTAGTCTTCCCACACCTGTTCCCGATCCTTTCCCCTGATTAGAGTCCCTATTTCTTCCTTTGTGTTCCGTTCCTGTCCTGTCGGTTCCTTGTTTAGAATTCACCGTGCTGTGATTGTGTATCGCCCTGTCGTGTCGTGTTTTCCTCAGATGCTGCGTGGTGAGCAGGTGTCTGAGTCTGTCTGGTTCGAGTGCCTTCCCGAGGCAACCTGCTGTTCACCTGCTGTTCAAGATCGAGTCTCCAGTTGGTCCTCGTCATTTCGAGTGAAAGTTGTGTTTTTTGTTTGTATTCACTTTTCTGGATTAAAGACTCTGTTTTCGCCAAGTCGCTTTTGGGTCCTCTTTCACCTGCATGACAGAAGGAACCGACCAAGGAATGGACCCAGCGACTTCAGACGCTCGTTACACTGCCGTCGAGATCCAAGGAGCCATGCTCGGCAGACACGAGCAGGAATTGTCTGCTGCTCGCCATGCCGTGGAGAACCTGGCCGCTCAGGTTTCCGACCTCTCTGGACAGTACCAGAGTCTACGTCTCGTGCCACCTGTTACTTCCTGGCCTGCCGAGCCTCCAGAACCTAGGGTTAATAACCCACCTTGCTACTCCGGGCAGCCCACTGAGTGCCGCTCCTTTCTCACGCAGTGTGAGATTGTGTTCTCTCTCCAACCCAACACATACTCTAGAGAGAGAGCTCGGGTTGCTTACGTCATTTCACTCCTTACTGGCCGGGCTCGAGAATGGGGCACAGCTATCTGGGAGGCAAGGGCTGATTTGTCATGCAGGTGAAAGAGGACCCAAAAGCGACTTAACAGAAACAGAGTTTATTTAAGTCCAAACAGGGAATAACAAAAATCCTCTAGTCTGTAGAGGGGAATAACTGGAGAAGCGGCCACAGACTGCAGGTCGCTTCGGGTAGGCGCAGGCCGTAGTTGACAGAGCTTTAAAGAGGAGATGATTCGGGTTTTTGACCGTTCAGTTTTTGGTAGGGAGGCTTCTAGGGCCCTGGCTTCCTTATGCCAAGGTGAACGGTCCATAACGGATTATTCTATTGAGTTTCGCACTCTTGCTGCCTCTAGTGAGTGGAACGAGCCGGCGCTGCTCGCTCGTTTTCTGGAGGGACTCCACGCAGTGGTTAAGGATGAGATTCTCTCCCGGGAGGTTCCTTCAGATGTGGACTCTTTGATTGCTCTCGCCATCCGCATAGAACGACGGGTAGATCTTCGTCACCGGGCTCGTGGAAGAGAGCTCGCATCAACGGTGTTTCCCTGCTCCGCATCGCAACCATCTCCCTCCTCTGGCTTTGAGACTGAGCCCATGCAGCTGGGAGGGATTCGCATCTCGACTAAGGAGAGGGAACGGAGGATCACCAACCGCCTGTGCCTCTATTGCGGAGTTGCTGGACATTTTGTTAATTCATGTCCAGTAAAAGCCAGAGCTCATCTGTAAGCGGAGGGCTACAGGTGAGCGCAACTACTCAAGTCTCTCCATCAAAATCCTGTACTACTTTGTCGGTCCATCTACGCTGGACCGGTTCGGGTGCTACATGTAGTGCCTTGATAGACTCTGGGGCTGAGGGTTGTTTCATGGACGAAGCATGGGTTCGGAAACATGACATTCCTTTCAGAGAGTTAGAGAAGCCTACGCCCATGTTCGCCTTAGATGGTAGTCATCTTCCCAGTATCAGATTTGAGACACTACCTTTAACCCTCACAGTATCTGGTAACCACAGTGAGACTATTTCTTTTTTGATTTTTCGTTCACCGTTTACACCTGTTGTTTTGGGTCATCCCTGGCTAGTATGTCATAATCCTTCTATTAATTGGTCTAGTAATTCTATCCTATCCTGGAACGTTTCTTGTCATGTGAAGTGTTTAATGTCTGCCATCCCTCCCGTTTCTTCTGTCCCTACTTCTCAGGAGGAACCTGGCGATTTGACAGGAGTGCCGGAGGAATATCATGATCTGCGCACGGTCTTCAGTCGGTCCCGAGCCAACTCCCTTCCTCCTCACCGGTCGTATGATTGTAGTATTGATCTCCTTCCGGGGACCACTCCTCCTCGAGGTAGACTATACTCTCTGTCGGCTCCCGAACGTAAGGCTCTCGAGGATTATTTGTCTGTGTCTCTTGACGCCGGTACCATAGTGCCTTCTTCCTCTCCGGCCGGGGCGGGGTTCTTTTTGTTAAGAAGAAGGACGGTACTCTGCGCCCCTGCGTGGATTATCGAGGGCTGAATGACATAACGGTTAAGAATCGTTATCCGCTTCCCCTTATGTCATCAGCCTTCGAGATTCTGCAGGGAGCCAGGTGCTTTACTAAGTTGGACCTTCGTAACGCTTACCATCTCGTGCGCATCAGAGAGGGGGACGAGTGGAAAACGGCGTTTAACACTCCGTTAGGGCATTTTGAGTACCGGGTTCTGCCGTTCGGTCTCGCCAATGCGCCAGCTGTTTTTCAGGCATTAGTTAATGATGTTCTGAGAGACATGCTGAACATCTTTGTTTTTGTCTATCTTGACGATATCCTGATTTTTTCTCCGTCACTCGAGATTCATGTTCAGCACGTTCGACGTGTTCTACAGCGCCTTTTAGAGAATTGTCTCTACGTAAAGGCTGAGAAGTGCTCTTTTCATGTCTCCTCTGTTACTTTTCTCGGTTCCGTTATTTCCGCTGAAGGCATTCAGATGGATTCCGCTAAGGTCCAAGCTGTCAGTGATTGGCCCGTTCCAAGGTCACGTGTCGAGTTGCAGCGCTTTTTAGGTTTCGCTAATTTCTATCGGCGTTTCATTCGTAATTTCGGTCAAGTTGCTGCCCCTCTCACAGCTCTTACTTCTGTCAAGACGTGTTTTAAGTGGTCCGGTTCCGCCCAGGGAGCTTTTGATCTTCTAAAAGAACGTTTTACGTCCGCTCCTATCCTCGTTACTCCTGACGTCACTAGACAATTCATTGTCGAGGTTGACGCTTCAGAGGTAGGCGTGGGAGCCATTCTATCCCAGCGCTTCCAGTCTGACGATAAGGTTCATCCTTGCGCTTATTTTTCTCATCGCCTGTCGCCATCTGAGCGCAACTATGATGTGGGTAACCGTGAACTGCTCGCCATCCGCTTAGCCCTAGGCGAATGGCGACAGTGGTTGGAGGGGGCGACCGTTCCTTTGTCGTTTGGACAGACCATAAGAACCTTGAGTACATCCGTTCTGCCAAACGACTTAATGCCCGTCAAGCTCGTTGGGCGTTGTTTTTCGCTCGTTTCGAGTTTGTGATTTCTTACCGTCCGGGTAGCAAGAACACCAAGCCTGATGCCTTATCCCGTCTGTTTAGTTCTTCTGTGGCTTCTACTGATCCCGAGGGGATTCTTCCTTATGGGCGTGTTGTCGGGTTAACAGTCTGGGGAATTGAAAGACAGGTTAAGCAAGCACTCACGCACACTGCGTCGCCGCGCGCTTGTCCTAGTAACCTCCTTTTCGTTCCTGTTTCCACTCGTCTGGCTGTTCTTCAGTGGGCTCACTCTGCCAAGTTAGCTGGTCATCCCGGTGTTCGAGGCACTCTTGCGTCTATTCGCCAGCGCTTTTGGTGGCCGACTCAGGAGCGTGACACGCGCCGTTTCGTGGCTGCTTGTTCGGACTGCGCGCAGACTAAGTCGGGTAACTCTCCTCCTGCCGGTCGTCTCAGACCGCTCCCCATTCCTTCTCGACCATGGTCTCACATCGCCTTAGACTTCATTACCGGTCTGCCTTTGTCTGCGGGGAAGACTGTGATTCTTACGGTTGTCGATAGGTTCTCTAAGGCGGCACATTTCATTCCCCTCGCTAAACTTCCTTCCGCTAAGGAGACGGCACAAATCATTATTGAGAATGTATTCAGAATTCATGGCCTCCCGTTAGACGCCGTTTCAGACAGAGGCCCGCAATTCACGTCACAGTTTTGGAGGGAGTTCTGTCGTTTGATTGGTGCGTCCGTCAGTCTCTCTTCCGGGTTTCATCCCCAGTCTAACGGTCAAGCAGAGAGGGCCAATCAGACGATTGGTCGCATACTACGCAGCCTTTCTTTCAGAAACCCTGCGTCTTGGGCAGAACAGCTCCCTGGGCAGAATACGCTCACAATTCGCTTCCTTCGTCTGCTACCGGGTTATCCCCGTTTCAGAGTAGTCTGGGTTACCAGCCTCCTCTGTTCTCATCCCAGCTTGCCGAGTCCAGCGTTCCCTCCGCTCAAGCGTTTGTCCAACGTTGTGAGCGCACCTGGAGGAGGGTGAGGTCTGCACTTTGCCGTTACAGGGCACAGACTGTGAGAGCCGCCAATAAACGCAGGATTAAGAGTCCAAGGTATTGTTGCGGCCAGAGAGTGTGGCTTTCCACTCGCAACCTTCCTCTTACGACAGCTTCTCGTAAGTTGACTCCGCGGTTCATTGGTCCGTTCCGTGTCTCCCAGGTCGTCAATCCTGTCGCTGTGCGACTGCTTCTTCCGCGACATCTTCGTCGCGTCCATCCTGTCTTCCATGTCTCCTGTGTTAAGCCCTTTCTTCGCACCCCGTTCGTCTTCCCTCCCCCCTCCCGTCCTTGTCGAGAGCGCACCTATTTACAAGGTACATAAGATCATGGACATGCGTTCTCGGGGACGGGGTCACCAATACTTAGTGGATTGGGAGGGTTACGGTCCTGAGGAGAGGAGTTGGGTTCCGTCTCGGGACGTGCTGGACCGTTCACTCATCGATGATTTCCTCCGTTGCCGCCAGGATTCCTCCTCGAGTGCGCCAGGAGGCGCTCGGTGAGTGGGGGGTACTGTCATGTTTGTCATTTATTATCATGTCTTGTCCCTGTGCTCCCCATTCTATTCGTTTCCCTCTGCTGGTCTTATTAGGTTCTTTCCCTCTTTCTATCCCTCTCTCTCCCCCTCCCTCTCTCACTCTCTCGCTCTCTCTTCTCTCTATCGTTCCGTTCCTGCTCCCAGCTGTTCCTATTCCCCTAATCATCATTTAGTCTTCCCACACCTGTTCCCGATCCTTTCCCTGATTAGAGTCCCTATTTCTTCCTTTGTGTTCCGTTCCTGTCCTGTCGGTTCCTTGTTTAGAATTCACCGTGCTGTGATTGTGTATCGCCCTGTCGTGTCGTGTTTTCCTCAGATGCTGCGTGGTGAGCAGGTGTCTGAGTCTGTCTGGTTCGAGTGCCTTCCCGAGGCAACCTGCTGTTCACCTGCTGTTCAAGATCGAGTCTCCAGTTGGTCCTCGTCATTTCGAGTGAAAGTTGTGTTTTTTTGTTTGTATTCACTTTTCTGGATTAAAGACTCTGTTTTCGCCAAGTCGCTTTTGGGTCCTCTTTCACCTGCATGACAGGAGGTGTGGTATATGGTCAATATACCACGGCTAAGGGCTGTTCTTATGCACGACACATCACGGAGCGCCTGGACACAGCCCTTAGCCGTGGTGTATTTTTGGCCATATACCACAAACCCCCGAGGTGCCTTATTGCTATTATAAACTGGTTTTCAACGTTATTAGAGCAGTAAAAATACATGTTTCGTCATACCTGTGGTATACGGTCTGATATACCACTGCTGTCAGCCAATCAACAATCAGGGCTCGAACCACCCAGTTTATAACAATGTATATAATGTATATAATCACGAAGCACAATGTTATTGTAGTCAATTTGGAGTCTGTCTCTGTCTATGCTAATGCAGTGATGTCATTGTGTTGGGATCTCCCTGGCTGCTGTATGAACCCGGCACGGTCTGTCTCACTAATCATCAGCCAGTTAGCATTGACAAGACGGATAGAGATGGATTACTGCAACATGGTCAGCACATGGATTACCTGTCAGTACTCTGACTAGCTGACCGAGCTGGAGAGGTGGAGATGTTCTTATAGGTATCAGAGCTTGACAGAAAGCTGGAGATGAGTTTGCCATGAGGGGCAGACAGAAGAAGACAGATGAAATAAAAGAAGAAGCAGGGCAGACAGAATAAGAGAGAGGAGGACGAGGAGGAGGGAGAAAGATAAGGAGAGCATGTAGGGTGAACTAGATGTTTGATCCCGCTGCATTGGCAGGTGAAGACTCATGCTCGGTGATGAAGAGAAGCTGCCCCAATTACCCGATGTTACCCCTGAATGCACACTGGAAGCATATCTCCCTCATCCATACCGTTCAATATACCATGTGGCACACATGAATAGTGTTCACCTTCATGTTTAATTCGAACCTTCTGCAATGAGAATGAATGGCCCTGCCTGAGAGAAGGAAAAGTTGCTTCGTTGTCAAGGTTTTTGGACACGGCCTCTGAAAATGCGATCTTTCATTTAATGAGATTCTTCTCCAACGTTTCTTTATCTTTGCGGTGCGATAAAAAACTACTGCCTTATCACTAGTAAGACGACTAAAGGGGACATGTACTAGAAACACGTTCAATATCAGTTTCCCAGATCATTTAAGATAGAGCTGAAAATAGGGTTTTGTTCCTCGTTTTGAGAGAGAAAACATGTATTTACATTTTTGCCCCGCTTTTTTATTGAAAACAGGTTCATGTTTTTGCCGCCTTGGGATTGTTTTACCAAAGTGAAAAATGGAGGTGCCCCATACTGTCAAATCTGCAGGGACAACTTGTTTTACACTCTATTCTTCAATATCAATGCAGCATCTAGAGATGTGACAGAAAAGTGTATGTCCTAACTTTACTCTCCCTTTAGAGTTCTGCCCGAGCATTCATTTTGAATATGGTGCCAATTCATCTATGTTTATTTCTTAGTCCAGCACTCTTCAGGCTTTATTGTCTATAATAAGGTGGGATGTCCTGTAAATCATCTGCTTTAAAGTGTGATGTGACCCGCTATAATCAGTAGGTGTAACGGCGTTCGTCTGTTGAAGGAAGAGAGTCGGACCGAAATGCAGCGTGTTTGTTAATCATGATCTTTAATAAATGAAAACGAAACGATACATAAAATAACTCATAAATACAAAAACAACAAACGGAACGAAAACCTATTACAGCCTATCTGGTGAACACTACACAGAGACAGTAACAATCACCCACGAAATACAAAGCGAAACTATGGCTCCCTAAATACGGTTCCCAATCAGAGACAACGAGAATCACCTGACTCTGATTGAGAATCGCCTCAGGCAGCCAAGCCTATACAACACCCCTAATCAGCCGCGATCCCAAATAATACAAACCCCAACACGAAAACAATATATAAACCCATGTCACACCCTGGCCTACCCAAACATATAACAAAAACACAAAATAATATGATCAAGGCGTGACAGTAGGCGGCCATCTTACCAGCCAATGATAATTACGTTAGCACATTGAAATGTTCACTACAATCCTCATTAGGTATTGCAGTGGGGACATTTCAAAGGAACACAGCAGCACCCACGAACATTCATTTGAGTTTTAACCAGCCATCAACATTCTGTATATCGATCTGCTGCTCTTATATACTGCACTGTATGAACTTTAGATCACCCCATGGTGACTCATTTGAGACATGTATGAGACATTAGCATGCCAAAGCAGGGGAATGTAGGGAGTAATGGCCTATGTCCTCATCCTAAGGTGGCGAATAGATACTCCAACCCCCGTACTCTGGAGAGTTTATTACAAACACATAAAGCAGTTTTAATGGCCACACTGAGCCTCTCCTCAGACAAGCAGTATGTGTGTATTGTACATCTACCAGGCTTAGAAGAGTGGGGGACGGAGGAAGAGGCTGGGCTGCAGGCAGGGCGTTGGAGGAGAGTTAGAGAGTATCATTACCTTCATTTTTATCCCCAGTGCAGAGCCCTATTGAATTTTCTCCAAATGGCGACTTTTATAGTCGCTTTTCGTCTGCTGGCCGAGTTTGTTTTAGCTCCAGAGTGCTTATTTGATGTAATAATAGTGCTACAAAGAGCCATTCATCACAGAGAGAGGGACGTATAAAGCCATTTGATAGCGTGGGTTGGGGGAGGGGGTAGTAGAGGGTGGAATATAGATGTGCGGGTCTTCCTGTTAGGGAGGCTAGAGACTATGACATGAGGCAGATCTCAGTTGCATACTTGTTTCTTCTCTCTCCTGTCTTTCTGAAAACTCATTGGAAGAGAAGGTCAGAGAGGAGGGTCCTCTGTTTTTTTTCACCCAATGGGTTTCGAGAAGGAGATGAGGAGAGAGGATGCGAGGAGTATGCAATTTAGATCGTCTCATAGCCTTGAACTTCTCTGATCTTGGCCTTATGCCTTTACATTGATTGACATTAACCTTTGATAAGATGTTCAATCTACTGTCATCAGTGGCTATTTTGCCCCATTGGGAGTTTGGTTTAGTCCTGATGTGTTTTTATTAATATGTGGGTTCAGCAGACCTGGTATCTATTAGTGATGTCCCATTGAATAGCAAAAGGGAGGTAATGGAAATTGCCATGGAGTGAAGAGCAGATGCCATGAGATGGGGGTTTACTTCCTCTCTATCACCCAGAGCCAGTCACACTCCTCTGGGATCACTGAGTGATGACAGGAGCTGTTACACCACATGCCTTACAGACCCCAAACTAACAAACTTAATTGTCTGGGCCGAGCCTTTCCAGTAAAATAAAGCTCTGTCTTCCTTTTTATTTAATCACTTATGTGAACACCAAATGATTCAAGATGGCGTAGCAGTCGGACATGTGTCTTTGTCTTGTCCCATCCTGTCCTGTCGCATGTATATATCATTTTCTTCATATATATTTCATATATATTTTAATCTCACTTTCCATCTACGCACTGAATATACTCTCCTCCAACCCACCTTACCCAATGTGGTACGGATCTGCTATTTTTATACTTTAGAACCGGAACCCCCTTCAGAAGCTAGCCAGTTAACTAGCTACTAGAGAGTAGTCAGTTAGCCACTGCTAGCTGTCCTCACCGTAAACTCAGACATCAGCCAGCCTCAACCCAGTCAATTCCTGCCAGTCTGCACAGAGCGATATCAACCCAGAGCATATCAGACTGCTTTTCCTCTACTACATCTCCGGATTCCTATCGCAAGCTCTGAACCTTCACACCGGATCATCATTCTTGCAACCCCTATTACTAGCCTCTTCTACCTCTTTTTGTATTGTCTGAGATCCCCAAAGATTGGAAAGCTGCCGCGGTCATCCACCTCTTCAAAGGTGGAGACACTCTAGACCTAAACTGTTACAGACCTATATCTATCCTACCCTGCCTTTCGAAAGCCAAGTTAACAAAAAAGATCACAGACCCTTTCGAATCCCACTGTAACTTCTCCGCTATGCAATCTGGTTTCCGAGCTGGTCATGGGTGCACCTCAGGCACGCTTAAGATCCTAAACAATATCATAATCGCCATCGATAAAAGACAATACCGTGCAGCCGTATTCATCGACCTGACAAGGCTTTCAACTCTGTCGATCACCGCATTCGTATCGGCAGACTCAACAGCCTTGGTTTTTCAAATGATTGCCTCCCCTGGTTCACCAACAACTTCTCAGATAGAGTTCAGTGTGTCAAATCTGTTGTCCGGACCTCTGGCAGTCTCTATGGGGCTGCCACAGGGTTCAATTATCAGGCCGACTCTTTTCTCTGTATACATCAATGATGTTGCTTTTGCGGCTGGTGATTATCTGATCAACCTCTACGCAGACGACACCATTCTGTATACCTCTGGCCCTTCTTTGGACACTGTGTTAACAAACCTCCAGGTGAGCTTCAATGCCATACAACTCTCCTTCCGTGGCCTCCAACTGCTCTTAAATGCAAGTAAAACTAAATGCATGCTCTTCAACCGATCGCTGCCCGCACCTGCCCGCCTACCTAGCATCACTGCTCTGGACGGCTCTGACTTAGAATATGTGGACAACTACAAATACCTGGGTGTCTGGTTAGACTGTAAACTCTCCTTACAAACTCTTATTAAGCATCTCCAATCCAAAATGAAATCTAGAATCGGCATCCTATTTCGCAACAAAGCCTCCTTCACTCATGCTGCCAAACATACCCTCGTAAAACTGACTATTCTACCGATCCTCGACTTCGGAACGTCATTTACAAAATAGCCTCCAACACTGGATGCAGTTTATCACAGTGCCATCCGTTTTGTCACCAAAGCTCCATCTACTACTCACCACTGCAACCTGTATGCTCTCATTGGCCGGCACTCGCTTCACATTTGTCGCCAAACCCACTGGCTCCAGGTCATCTATAAGTCCTTGCTAGGTAAAGCCCTTATCCCTTATCTCAGCGCACTGGTCAACATAGCAACATCCACCTGTAGCACGCGCTTCAGCAGGTATATTTCATTGGTCACCCCCCAAAGCCAATTCCTCCTTTGGCCACCTTTCATTCCAGTTCTCTGCTGCCAAATACTGGAACGAATTGCAAAAATCACTGACTGTCTTATATCTCACTCTCTAACTTCAAGCGTCAGCTGTCAGAGCAGCTTACCGATCACTGTACCTGTACACAGCCAATGGAGTTTTGCCTAAGCGCTGATATAAGATCAGTTTTGCTTGAACCATAGACGTTTGAGTAGTGTGAAAAGGTTAACTGACAGCTGATCTGAGATCTGGGAGACGGAAGGATGACATGAGGGAGAAAGAATGGCGCTAAGAACTAACTGCACAAACCAACATTGGCGAAATATAAACTGAGTACTTTCTCCTATGAGTCAACAACAGGAGAGACAGTTACATGTCCCTCTCCTGAAAACCTTATGGAGTAGGAATGTGGAAGTTCAGAAATCGAATCCTATAGAAGTGAAGAGGAAGAACATGTGGTGAAGGCTTCCTCACCTCACCTCAATGAGCAGGGACATGCCTGAGATGACTCTGGCCCAGTGGGAGTTTGTTTCGCGGAGAAAGTAGAGTCATGTGGACTCGGACTCTTTGGAAGGGGGAGTTGGGTGTTGTTAACTCAGTATCCAGAAGTGGACTTATATTGATTTTTTTGTGTGTCTTCCACCCAGAGGGAGTGGACGCTATGTATCACGCGCCTCGTTGCTCCCGAGGGGCACAGTGGTCTAAGGCTCTGTATCTCAGTGCTAGAGGCGTCACTACAGACCCTGGTTCGAATCCAGGTTGTATCACAACTGGCCATGATCGGGAGTCCCATAGGGCTGCTCACAATTGGCCCAGCATCATCCGGGTTAGGGTTTGGCCGGTGTAGGCCGTCATTGTAAATAAGAACTTGTTCTTAACTGACTTGCCTAGTTAAATAAAGGTTCAATAAAAATAAATAAAAGGACAAGAACTGTGTCAAGCTATGCTCTCCAGAGCAGAGCACCACTGAAGTTAGTGATTACTTAGGTGGCTTTGAGTGTGGACATGGATCAACTGAAGTTGAAGATCCCTGGTATCTGTGATGCACACCATTTGGTGAGATGCAGATCCAGTGGCGAGCGTGATGGGTGCCAAGGTTATGGTCATGTTGCAGCAGTGTGTGGGAGGGACATTCCGAGGTGTGGGAAGTGTGCAGGAGGGCATGGGACAAAGGAGTGTGTAGTTTTGGAGGAAAAAGTCGTGTGTTGCAATGTTGGGGGAGTTCATGTTGCTGGGGATCATGTGCGAGTGAAACAGGTTGAGGTTCCAAGGGTTTGAGCAGTGCAAAAAGTGACAAATGCTGAGGCAGTGAGGAAAGTAGAGGATGATGGGCAAAGGGTAAGGGATCATGAGATAATACCAGTAAGTAGTAGGGCAGGAATGAGTGTCCTGAAATAGTTTATGTTTTAGCAAGGTTGGTTAATTGGCATTCATCACTATGGTAATTAACTGTATAGCACAGATGAAAAGGAACGGAAGTTGCAGAAGATAAAAGTAGTAGTAGCAGCAAGTAGTAGCAGCATCAGAAAAGTTATTAGGAGGGAACGATTTTACTGCAGAATAGTTACAGGAGATCTTGAAAGGAGTCCCATCCTCCCAAGCTAGAAGCCAGGAGTAGGAACAGTTGTCGAGAAAAGTTGTGGGATAAGGGGTGTGTTTTGTTTTTATATGTGCAGGGTTAGTGGGTGGTGCAAATGTTATTTTACATTTATATATATTATATATATATAATTGTCAAATTCCGAACTGAGAAAGGCTGGAATACTCAAAAAGCGTCTCATCAGGCGGAAATTCACACGAAGAAGATCTGCGATCTCGGTCGTCACTAGTTACCACAGCCACAAATTCATAAATCCCACCCATTTCTACAATTTATCTTCTTTAAATGTGGTTTTAAACCTAGCCTTAACTACACTGCTAACATTATGCCTAACCCTAAACTTACTTTTTTTAAGCGAATGGTTCATATGTAGCCAATTTTGACTTTGTGTTTTCGAGTGGAATTTTTCTGGCATGAAGGAAAGGTTAACTTCCGGGTGTGCGGCATCGGAAACGCTTCATGAGAGAAAGGCGGACCCTTCTGCTGTCCTTTCTTTGAAACTTTATTTTTTAACAATTGCCTGCAGTGCACTATAGAAGTACCAGGTGTTCAATTTAGCAAATGATTTAATTCCTTTAACGCTGCAAATTTTATAGCCGCCTTCCCTTGACTACGGAGTGATCTGTCAAGAACTGCTTGCCTTGAGAAGTTTGACAGCTGCCTTTTTCATTAGGGAAGCCACAGTGAACTCTTGGAACACAAGAAAATGGGGGATAAAGAATTGATGTGGGCCTTGAAAAATGGAGACCTTGACGAGGTTAAGACTCTAATGAAGGTACGATATACTGTAGCTATCTTACTCGCAAATCAGCCAGCTATGTGCGCTAGCTAGCTATGTTTTGTCTGTATAGCTAGCAAACGTTAGCTAGCCATGGCATTGCAAGGTTAGCTAGCTAGGTAGCTAACTTTCATAGCTAGCTTAGTGTACATACATTAGCTAACTATCCGTTCACCTAACTATCACCAACTCACTGTAGTTAGCTAGCTAGAAGGTTTGCTTTTACAAACGTTTGTAAAACAATCGGTAGCTAGATTGGATAAATTGTTAGATAGCTTGCTTTAGCAAACTACCATGCTAAACAGATGGTTAGCGAGCTACTGCAACAACTTGTAATCTGATTCAATCACTGTATCGGTGTGTCTGTTTGCGGTTGCCTAATGAATGACTAAAGTTCTACAGACAAGCATATATATGGTCAAGTACCTAGCTAACGTTAACTACCTATTTAGCTAGATAGTTGGCTCCTGCTTGAGAATCAGTCATGGTTGGCTTTTAGCAAGCAGCCAAACTAGCTATAGCCAAATCCACAGGCCCGTGTTGTGACAGCTAGCTAGTGTGCGGGTGTCTCAGAGCTTTGTTGCAAGGCAGATCTATCTAGATTGCTAGCTTGATAACGTAATGCTGTTGAAAACATGAAGTAGGCCTAATCATAATACTTGTTTGCGCTCTACTTTGAATGAGGATGTTCCGGGAAATCGTATCATTCAGCCTCCATACTGACTGGGTCACTAATTTTCAGGCCACACCTATGCCATTTTTAGAGCAGTGAAACATTAGCTATTGGTCTGTAAACTGGTCATTTTAGACACTAACTTATTTTGGTCAAATTCTAGACATAAAATAGACTCAAACTTGAATCAATCATATTTGAAGAACACTTTAATGGTGGCAGTCGTTTTGTAGGCATCTCCTTGAAATGGATTTTATCACCAATGTTGCATTCTCTGTAGGCCTACATTCCAGGCACACACCATGCATTTGGAAAGTATTCAGACCCCTAGACTATTTCAATATTTTGTTACATTTCAGCCTTATCATTTTTTCTTTTTAGAATAATCCCTCAACAATCTACACACTACCCCATAATGACAAGGCAAAAATAGGTTTTTAGACATTTTTGCAAATGTATTAAACAAATGTTTACATTTGCATAAGTTTTCAGACCCTTTTACTCAGTACTTTGTTGAAGCACCTTTGGCAGCGATTACAGCCTTGAGTCTAGGGTATGACGCTACAAGCTTGGTACGCCTGTATTTTTGGAGTTTCTCCCATTCTTCTCTGCAGGACTTCTCCAAGCTCTGTCAGGTTGGATGGGGAGCATTGCTGCAGCTATTTTCAGGCCTCTCCAGAGATGTTCGATCAGGTTCAAGTCCAGGCTCTGGTTGGGCCACTCAAGAACATTGTACTCTTCGGGACAAGTGTCAATCTTGGTTTCATCAGACCTGAGAATCTTGTTTCTCATGGTCAGAGTCCTTTAGGGCTGTCATGTGCCTTTTACAGAAAAGTGGCTTCCGTTTGGCCACTACCATAAAGGCCTGATTGGTGGCATGCTGTAGAGATGGTTGTCCTTCTAGAAGGTTCTCCCATTTCCACAGAGGAACTCTGGAGCTCTGTCAGTGACCATCAGGTTCTTGGCCATCTCCCTGACCAAGGCCCTTCTCCGATAGCTCAGTTTGGCCAGGTGGCCAGCTCTAGGAAGAGTCTTGGCGGTTCCAAACAAATTCAATTTCAAGAATGATGGAGGCCACTGTTCTTGTGGAGCTTCAATGCTGTATAAATCTTTTGGTACCCTTCACCATATCTGTGCCTTGACACAATCCTGTCTAGGACCTCTGTTGACAATTTCCTTTGACCTCATGGCTTGGTTTTTGCTCTGACATGCACTGTCAACTAAGGGGCCTTTGACAGGGGTGTGCATTTCCAAATCATGTCCAGTCAATAGAAACAGGATGCACTTCAGCTCAATTTCAATTCTCATAGCAAAGTGTCTGAATAAAATAAAATCTTAAACCCTTTACACTTGTGTGTATAAGGTAGTAGTTTTGGAATTGTTATGTTAGATTACTCGTTGGTCATTACTGCATTGTCGGAACTAGAAGCACAAGCATTTCGCTACACTCGCATGAACATCTGCTAACCATGTGTATGTGACAAATACATTTGATTTTATTTGAATACATATGTAAATAAGGTATTCATGATTTTCTTATTTTAATACATTTGCAACCATTTCGAACCCTATTTTCACTTTGTCATTGTGGGGTAGAAGAAGGCTGTAAACGTAACAAAATGTGGAAAAGGGGAAGTGGTCTGAATACTCCCCCCAAATACACAGTACATAAGGTATCTAAGCGAAGTACCTAAAAATAATACTGTGGTTTGAGGTTTAGCTAGTCTGGTGTAGGTTGAACCCCTTAAAATAGCTGTGGGGCTAACTCTTGTTGAAAGCTGAGCCACACTGATGAATCATTAGGTCTGTAGAGCTCCTATGTAAAAGCAACAGGTCTCTTTATGCATTTTGTTTAGACCGTAGGTTTGGTGCTAGACAATCAGACCTCTATTCTTTATCCTCAACCTCAACCTATCAGTTGATTAGCTAACTTCTGTGAAACAGTCTAGCCCTAACCATTAGGGTGGACTGTATTTAGGCTCTGCTTTCTTTTCAGCTTTTGGTGATTGAGTCTAATCAAAGTCAGAAGTACAGCTATTTCAAAGAAGTCTTTACTGATTTTGGAACGCAAGGACATTACTAATGCACTGAGTTGCTGCATTACTCATATTGATCTCAAAGGCTGTGTTTCCACGGGCAACCCAATTCTGATCTTTTGCCGCTAATTAGTCTTTTTGGCCAATCAGATGTTTTGCCAGTAATTGACTAAAATATCAGAATTTGCCTGCCTGTGTAAACCTAGCCCAATAATTCCAGATAACAATTGAATTGCAATAGGATGGAAATGTTTCAGATCTGGGCCATTCAGTTGCGGAGATGGGTTTTTCCACACATTGCCAAAGATTTTTCAAAAGCAGGCATCTCCTTGACACTTCATACTGCACATGTGGATATTAGACTGATCCACTGTCGTTTCCCATATCCCTCAATGAAACTGTTTAAATTGGCCCCATATTACCCAGCTCCTGGAGGTAATATTTGAAAACTATTAGAACGGTGATGAGATCCCATCATGCCTAATGGATTCAGTTGGCTTGTGTGTAAAATGAAGGCATGGAATCCGTTTTCCTTGACCTTCAGGGGCATGGTGACACAGGTGAGCATGCCAGAGATGGGTCTCTGTGGGATATATATATATATGCGCGCAGTCATACAGCTAGTAACAGGATAGCAGATTGACTACACATCACTGTCGGGTTTAGCCGTTATGTTTGTCATTCATATGTATTCATATTTGAACTGCTGGAAGGGCAACTAGTGTCTGCAGCTGCTGTCTGTTTATCCAATAGGAACCTTTCTCACCAGGCTACATTAGCTCTGATTATAACACATGGATCGACCATAGGCTACGTTTACCTGAGTTATAGAGACCTATCAAGCTTCAGAAATCCAATGAATTGCAGCAACGGCATCCATTGGATCACTGTGCTGTCTTGCCTAAGCTTTTGAGAGCAGGTGAGTGGTGCGAGCATTACCCAAAGCCTGGCTGTAACCTTTACTGAGCCAGATTGATTATCACGCCCGGCCGGCACAGCCCAAAACTAGCCCAGACCCTGACTCATCTCCTGATAGGCTTGTTTGCCTTTGGGCCGATCCGCGGTAATGGAATTATGTGGAGACTCAAACAAAAACCATTGACTTCAAAGTTCAGCAAACCTTACAACTCTATGCGCAACGACTTGTCTACTCTTAACAATTTCCACGGAACATTTTACAAAACACATTTACAGGGAGAACTATGCAAAAACAAAGTTTGATAACTGCACGAAAACTGAGAGATTTTACCCTATTTATTCTTTACCAAACTTTGCATCGAGTTTTATTTTTTCACTGTGGAAATTGTTCAAAGTTGTCATTGTGCATAGAGCTGTATGATTTTGTTGAACTTTGAAATCGATGTTTTTTGCTTGGCATATATTTTTCTGCAGGATGCTTAGCAGATGAATACATTCCAGTCCCCTCTTTCCTCAGGCCACATAGCCAGCTAATGAGAGAGGTGCTGTGGTATGACATGGCACTGACAACGCTGCCCGGTCTGAGTGACCCGTCTCTGTGACGAGTGTTGTCTCTTCAGGACTACCCACCGCTCCACACAATGGACTGTGGCTACAGAGCCTGTCTTTCCTCTCGCCTGCAGGCTTGACAGTTTGAGGCCTCGCAATTCCACAGCAGGGAGACCCTAGGAAGAGGCGTGTTGTGTGGTGTGATTGTGTGACGGCCTTTGTTTTTTGAACTGAGGGGTGTTTCTGGCACAAGAAAGGTTTTCTGTTATTTGATTGTATTAACTGTGTGCATGTCCATGCAGTAAGTGTTTGTTCCTTTTTAGCAAGCGGGTGACCAAGTCTTGATACAGAAGGGGAAGTTGTGATGGTATCTCAACCGTTTGTATTTTGTTTTAGGATGAGGATGTGAACAGGACCCTGGAGGGTGGCAGGAAGCCCCTGCACTATGCTGCTGATTGTGGCCAGGCTGAGATGCTGGAGTTCCTCCTCTCCAAGGGAGCAGATGTCAACGTAAGAGCTGCTAGTGGGAATACTGCTATCAAAATAGGCCTACTGCTGTTATACAGTTATTAGAATACTGCTGTCAATATAGGCCTACTGCTGTAATACAGTTATTAGAATACTGCTGTTAAAGGCCTACTGTTATACATTATTTAGAATACTGCTGTCAATATAGGCCAACTGTTATACAGTTATTAGAATACTGCTGTCAATATAGGCCTACTGCTGTCAATATAGGCCTACTGCTGTCAATATAGGCCTACTGCTGTCAATATAGGCCTACTGCTGTTATTAGAATACTGCTGTTAATATAGGCCTACTGTTATACAGTTATTAGAATACTGCTGTTAATATAGGCCTACTGCTCTTATACAGTTATTAGAATACTGTTATATTGTTATTAGAATACTGCTGTTAATATAGGCCTACTGTTATACAGTTATTAGAATACTGCTGTTAATATAGGCCTACTGTTATACAGTTATTAGAATACTGCTGTTAATATAGGCCTACTGCTGTTATACAGTTATTAGAATACTGCTCTTAATATAGGCCTACTGTTATACAGTTATTAGAATATTGCTGTTAATATAGGCCTACTGCTGTTATACAGTTATTAGAATACTGCTGTTAATATAGGCCTACTGCTGTTATACAGTTATTAGAATACTGCTGTTAATATAGGCCTACTGCTGTTATACAGTTATTAGAATACTGCTGTTAATATAGGCCTACTGCTGTTATACAGTTATTAGAATGCTGCTGTTAATATAGGCCTACTGCTGTTATGTTGTTAGTATTTAACAACCGTATTCTAATATGAGTCCCTCTCCATTTTATTAGTACTGATATGGATGAAGGCTATGGTGGTAGCACTCTGTCACCTATCTGCTCACGTTAGAGATCAGTTATTACTGATGCCCAATGAGGAAGGAATTATGTGTTTTCCATTCTGTGTGTTTGCATTCATTTGCTTATTGAATAGACCTAATGGTACCAGAGAGAACAAGTCCCTTATTCTGAATCCACTCATACAAAGCTTCTACTATAGTCAACCACATACTGTAGTAACGACTCAGGCCGACATGACTTAACTACTGTAGACTCTGCTTGTTTTGTTCAGACATGTAGAGAGTGGTTAAGTTATATATTTGGACCAATGGGATTCCTCCGTTATAAGGGACTTGTCATTCTCCTGAAGCCCCCCCCCCTCCAATTCCCTCAGTGTGCAGAGAGCAGCAGTCTAACTGGCCAGACCACATAGTCTGTCAGAATTCTCCCCTGAGCCTCAACCCATTACCACACTGCAGTGGAGGGAATCAATCTGCTTTTACAATGGGATTGAGTAGAGTGATGGTTGTGGCGTTTACAAGTTAGGGAAGGTGACCGTATTGTACAGTTCTGCGCTAGTATCTTTCTAGGTAGCCTCGGTGTGCAACTATTCTTAATATTAGACATTCTTAACCTTATTCAAAGCTCTTCTTTGGTCTCAGCCCCTCATTATTGCCACACAAGCCTGAATGTGCTTATGGGTGTCACTGACCCAAGATGTTATAGTTAGTTTCACACAGACACATATGTTGACAGTTCAGGCGATACTTGCTAGAACTGGACGTTCTGACCCTGAATGTACCAATGTGAATTTGGAATGCTTGTTAACTAGGCCCGACTCTCACTGCACACAGTCTGTAGAGCCATGTCCTCTCCCAA